>NW_019729214.1:0-69950 GCF_002891405.2 Cryptotermes secundus | reverse complement strand
GCAAATCTTCAAATTATGTGAGCTAGTATTAACAATACCAGCGACAAGTGCTGCAGATGAACGCTCATTTTCAGCTCTGAAGAGATTAAAAAACTACTTAAGAAATTCGCAGAACCAGGATAGGTTGTCATCACTGGCTTTGATGAACATTGAAAAGTCCTTCCTAAACAAACTGCAGTCCAAACCAAGCTTTCTAGATGAGGTTATTGATCTGTTTGCCAAGAAAAACAGAGGAATCGAGCTGAATTATAAACAATAAAGTAAGCATTAAATTATATTCCAGGTTCACAACCCTGTCATTTGATGGCTATAAAATTGTGTTGATAATTATGTGTTATTTTAATATATTAGCTTAAATATACAATACATATTAAAACTATTAGCTGTTTCCTTTTAAATAGAAGATAGAAACTATAGGGCATGTAGAAAAAATTTATATACATGTATATAAAGTTGCTTCCCTGCTTTCGGTAGTCATGCTACGCCACTGGACCTGTGTCACCATGTACTCGAATTAGCTCACTCCTCAAAATTGTAGAAACTCATCCTCCTTCCAGGATAAACAGTTTATTACTGAAAAACAGGCGATTTTAGATCACCTGGTTTTGCAGGTCTGGTAGCCATGTTTGAAGTTGTGGGTTATAACTAGGGACCGGATTTTTATGCCCTAATCCTTAAATATGTATGCATTTATGCATGAAAAACTTCCAAAATATGCACTAAAATATGCACATAAAATTTATACCAAATATTAAAATTGATTTTACATTAGTTTAAGGTCAACAAATCAATACAGGGTGGGGTGCAGAAACTTCCTTTTTTTGAAGGCAAATAAAAGAAAAACTATTGCTGATAGAATTTATGTTTAGCTAATGAAAGAACATACTTTAAAGTTTTAAATCATGTAGTTTTAAACAAAATGTCTTGAAGGTGATGGCCACCGTTCTCTATGCACTGATGCAACCGTTTTCTGAAGTTCCCTTCTGCACGTTCCAACATGTGCACCGGAATTTGGGCTACTTCCTGCCGAATAACATTCTTCAGCTGAAGCAGGTTTATGGGGAGATGTTTAAAAACCTCTGCCTTGAGGTATCCCCATAAAAAAAAAGATTACAGGACGTTAGATCAGGTGAGTGCGCTGCCCATGGGTTGTCACCTCGAAGCGAGATGAGCCGTCCGGGGAACTTTGCCCTCAAAACTGTCGTTGAAGCTCGGGCTGTGTGGGCTGTGGCACCATCCTGTTGGAACGAGACGTTTCCTAGATGCATTCTTAAAGAGCTGGTTCGAAAAAGATATCAAAATCGACTGTTGAACTGCCTCCACATTTTCTGGCGTCATAACAGTCCCTTGTCATCCTGATGATTTTTTCACCACACTCCCAGTTGTCCTAAAGTTCTCTACCCACAGAACAATCGATTTCTGATCAGGAACCGGACCTCTGGGCTTCATTCCAAAGTGAGTACGGAACGCATGCTGCACCGCCACATAGGAATGGTTGTTTGAAAAATAGACTTCGACAGCAAACGCACGTTGCTCACTCGTCCACCTCATGTTTCCTACTGAGGGGTATTAGACAGAAGCTTCTGCGACTGCTACGTTCACCAAGCCTATCCCCACTTTTCTGCGACCTCTCCTCCCTTCACAATGCGTCTTCACAAAAATGAAGTTTCTGTGCCATAGCTTAGGTGGTCAGTCACGGGCTTCCTGAGGACTGGGTTTAGTACCAGGCTCATTTTTGCAGGATTTGTGGTAGTCTGTGGCACTGGGGCAGGTTTCCTCCTAGTGCTTCAGTTTACTCACACCACTCATCATCCAACGAATGCTCCATATGCATCTGTCACCTGGGGCTGGTACACTAGAAACATTTTATGAGGTTTCAGTTCCAATGGACTCAGTTTCACTTGTCATTCCTGCAATAAGAAACATGATTTTCTGCCCTTACAAATTTCTCTCTCTGTCTGTCTCTCAAATGTGTGTGTGTGTGTGTGCGCGCGCACGTGTGCACGTGTGTGTACTTTGTAAGCATCTTATTTATCATTGTCATCCTGCAGTTTCAGATTTTAAGCTGTCAGCCATTAACACAGACATGTTACATGAACATTAGTTACATAGTAAGTCACAAATGAACAAGCAGGCTTTTGATTCATTGTACCATGTCTGTTCAATGAGTATTGATATTTTGATGTGGATATGTGAAGTGTTGTTTACAGTATGAAGGAAATGATTTATGATCGACTATGTGTATGTTAATCGTGGGAGATGGCATTAAATGTCAGCCTTGATGCATTATTTGATAACATGTAGAACTGGAAGGTGTAAGGGAGAAAGCAAGGGGAGTTAATAGTACAAAACTTCACTCACTCATGGAGCTGACCCCTTCTTGAGAAGCCTCTACTCAAGAATTTCCCAACATTTTATGGAACCTGAAGTTCATTACCATGCTCACAAGAGCCCTCCACTGGTCCCTATCCTGAGCCAGATTGGTCCAGTCCATTTTAATATTGTCCACCCATCTACGTCTTGGTCTCCCTAGTGGTTCTTTTTTCCTGGCTTTCCCGCCAATATCCTATGTGCATTCCTCTTCTCCCCATTCGTGCTACATGCCCTGCCCATCTCATCCTCCTTGACTTGATGATTCTAATTATACTTGGCGAAGAGTACAAGCTCCTCATACCAGCCTTTATCTTTGAATTATTTATTGTTTTCTTTAGGTGTTAGGTTGTTTATTTTCTCCTGTGTTATACTAGTCTGTCTTGTTTTTAATTCTCAGCATTCTAACTTGTTACAGCTAAGTGGTAGTACAGCACGGTCCAGTATGATGGTGATTAGCTTTGGAGTAGCAGTTGTGTTTTTGGTTAAGCGACTGCTTAAATTGTAGCAGTTCCACAGCTGTGACTTAATTCTGTCTGTCCAGAAGACTAGCCCATACAGTCCATGAATATGAAGACAGTGCAGCAAGTGTTGCCCCATATGTCCACTGAAAACTGAGTCTCAGAATTTTATATTGAGCGGTTAGCTCAACCAGCACAAACAGAAAGAAGAATAAGCTTTTTAAAGATGTGACTTTTTAAATTTTAAATAATTACTTTCCTCTGTATAAGTGATTTTATTTTACTCTCAGGATTTGAAGTTATTTTATTTCACATGCAGACAATGTAAACAAAACAGCATTTCTTATGGAATGTAAATGTTAACAAATTGATAAAGACTGCCCATTAACCTTAATGAGATTTGTATTGCATTTTAGTTTATGACCTTTTTTATACTGTTAATAGAATTCTGTTATGCAGAGAATTTTTATAGAATTCATTCCCTGTAGGTGCAACAGATGTGATTTGTTCACACACCACATTGCCCATTAAACGTGCAGATGTCTATTCAGAAGCATCCCATATTTTAAGCACAGATTTTATATTCCAAAATACAAATATAATTAAATACACTATAGTGATTTCACAGAATACAATTGATATTAAGCTTTTTTTGGTTATGTAATTTTGGGGAGGGTTGCTTGACACAAAAAATGTACAGCTAACCTCTGACTTTATATCTGTAATATTAATATACTGTTCACAGTTCTCTTTTAACACAAAAGCATTATGAATACATTTGATCTCAACATATGAACTCTCAATTTTTGTACATCTGTACATACAAACAGCAAAAGAGCTCATTCCCATGAGAGACAATTACAATTTTTAGTGGCAGAATAGTGAATGCACTGTCAATATATGAACAACGAACTGATGCTCATTGACTAGCATGCTGGGGGAAGCATTTCAAGGCTACTTGGTACAGCAAGTTGCTTACTCAGTGGCAGAATGAGGCTCACTAACTGTTGTTTTGACTTAAAAATGACTGTACTTAGGAATTGGACATTGGGTCAGGTGTATATTACAGTATTCTTTGAAATGCAGTAGCTTGTAAGCTTGATTGGGATACAGTCAACACCTGATTTTGTGTTCATCTGGCACCCACACAAGATACTGTTGCAAGCTCAGCTTAAGAGTGGGAGGGATGAAGCAGTACTCATTGCACCAAACCATTATTTGGAGTGACAAGATATCGCCACACATACTGGCTGAAGCAGTAATGTTTTTGACATGTCCTGAAGATGCCATGTTGAATCTTAGTTGGGTGCTGCCTGGACAGTCCTGACTGAGGCTTCCTGTGGTTTTCTTCAATCTGTCCAGTTAGGTGCTGGGGTAGTGTCTGAATTAGGGCATGGTCAATTCTCTGCACATCCTTTCTAACTTATTATCCACTATCATTCAGTCATTTGATGCTATATAGTTTTGAGTTCCTAGTATAATTGTTAAATAAACTAAAAATCAATGACATCATTTGCACTTGACCCCTCCCCCCCACTTAAGGTTTCTTTGGGAGCACTGGACTTTAACACTGAATTGAGAAAAATCTTAAAAAAGGATGAAATTTAATGTTGAGATTACTGACAGTGCCAGAAATCCCTATATGAAGGAACGTTCAACTGGAGCTTTAATGTCTTAACTTTGTAGTTGTCATTATATCTGTAGTGCCCATCATTTACATATCAGTTCAGCATTTCTTTTTGTGTGGCACTAGACCATTGTGGTCCAGTACTTCCTATTTTTGGGTTTCAGAATCTTGTTTATAGACCTTTGGGAGGACACCCTGGATGGGAGATCTGTCCATTGCAAGGGTTCTACCTAGACAGGACAGCATGGACACACACAAGAAAAGAAAACACAGACAGACATATCTCCATGCCTGGACTGGGATTCAGATCCACAATCTCTCTGTTCAGGTAGCAGAAAACAGTATATGGCTGAGACCACATGCCTCCCTATGATTGGCAGACTTCAGAATATTAATAATAAAGGGGTCCATCCTCATATCTGGAGGGATTATACTCAGAAGAAGAGAGTTGGTTACAGTGTGCCAGCTAAGACAAGTCCTTGATCTGCCACAAAAATTTATATAAAAGAGACAGTGTAGTTGGTTGAGGGGCTATGCTACAAGCTGGAAGGTCGCCGGTTCAAGTCCCGATGAGGTCACTGATTTTTTTTCCAATTGACCTACTCCTTCCAGCTGCACTATGGCCCTGGGGTCGACTCAGCCTCTAACAGAAATGAGTACCAGGAATTAAATAATTTTCCTGGGTAGTAAAGCGCGGCCGGCGTGTAAGGCTGACAACCTTACCGTCATCTTTGAGTCAATTGTCTAGATAATGTGGGACCCTCAACGTCTCACAACCCTATGGGCCTTCATGGCCTCTTGCAGGGATGGCTTTATTTTACTTACTTGACAGTGTTTATAAGAAGCATTTCAGCTCTATGTTTTAGGTGCATTACAATATTGTGATATACAACTTCATAGCTTACTTGGCAAGGGCTGTAATGAAATACTGTATAGTATATTGGCATACAGAATGAATGGTGCATAAGACAACTGTAAAATAAATCGCCTTGGCTAACATCAACTGGCCAATCACAGAACATAATTTATGCTATTACTGCAGACACTGGCAATTTTCTGGATTTCTGCTTTGCTCAGATGTTTGCTTACACTACACTAATGCAGTATATGGTGTGTGGAGTAGAATTCATTATGCCAACTTTGCAGTTATGGTGACTGTTGTCATGTTGTCCCACCACACATTTTAACATGAAGTCCAAGTTAATTATGTATACGATTTTTGAGTTTCATTTATAAATAATTGTCAAGGGGTTTGTTAAATGTGAAACAGTATTTAAAAGATCTAAGGTTCTTGTATGCTTCATTTATAAGATGACCTCTAGTTTTGGAAGACTCTGTAAAACTTAAAAGGTCATTTTTATATGCCAGTATATACATTTGTCATTAATGTTATCCAGCTGATAATGTCAGTCAGCATGAACAGGCAAAAAGGAGAAATTAAAATCGGAGAAAGTGATAATAAAAGTTTTTCCATTGTGTCTACATAATATGTTTCTCATATTTTTCACGATTTCTTTTTCTACCATTGTTCCTAGTTATCAGATATTGACTGTATCCCATGTGAAAGAAAGGGCTATAATTACACCTGAGTTGGATTATAGTTTTGTAAAATTTTATTGCCTTTTTCTCACACACTAATATATAGTTTTATTGTTTTTCTTAGTGACATAAGATATTTTACATATGCAGACACTCTTGTTGTAAACATTTTTATATTAGATTAATTTAACATGTTTTGTGCATTAGCCTATATGTTTTGCAATCATAATTTGCTAATCAGAATAACTTCAGGATGTCTGGATGGCAGTGAAGAATGGACAGTGACAGCAAAGGAATAATGGTATGAGATACTTGAGCTCAGCACTGGGAATAATGTGTTGTCTGTCTATAACATTTTGAGGGTGTGTCATGCCTCGTGTAGCCAACATTATGGAAGAAGAGTCCCTGTGTGTTCAGCAAGATCTCTGGTATGGCGATTTTGGTTCACATCAAAGGTTAAATAGAATCTAATGACTTTCTAATGGTGACATAATAATCTGTGGCACTACGTCATGATGACACCCTTAAAGCCGTTTTGGACTCGGCTGATGGAACATATGTATATACAACTTTTATGAGAAAGTCAATGAATATAGAACAGAATTATTGGAATATATGCAGAAAGTATGAGAGGACAAGCTACAAAAGAAAATGTACAGTACAAATGTAATTGATAGAGATACATTTTGCAATATTCATTTCTGTGTTTGATCAATAAAAAAATCTTGTTCAAAAATTACATTCTGAGTCTGAATTAAGATTGAGGCTTCCTTCAATCAAAACAATGACTGGCTGTTATGGAAAATATGAATATTCCTCTCAGTAAGTTACATTTAGTATATGCAAAGTCTTTAATTTTAAATAAATCTGTTCTCTATATCTGCATTATTTTATAAGGAGGCACTTGTATTGATGCAGCAGAGAAGTGGGGCCAGACAATTCTGAGCAAATGCTGGTACATGTTAAAGTGTTTCTCAGTGTTGGAGATATTTTTATACAGTTTTTCAGCACATGCATATATGGATGTAAACATTATGAATAAAATATGGAATTTGTTTTTGCAGTGTTTTTCTTCACAGACTCTGTGTTTACAATTCCATTTTGGTGTTTTGTCTGACTCTGAACACAGTAGAATGTAACGTTACATGTATGCTGCTGTGTTTCATATACTGTAATACACTGTAAGGATGAAGTAGCTAACTTTGTGGAGCTGAATCCTTTGAAAGAAGCTAATAGTTTCTCAACTACTCAAGGAAATCCCAGCATTCTATGAAACTATGAATGAATGAATGATGTACAAGGGGTGGGCCCTCTCAGCCCTTGCACCACGACCTACAGTGATCTTGTGCTTCCCATTTTGATTATCCCCACAGCAATCCTGTGCTTCAAATGAAGCGCAGGACTTTGTACGTGGGGGCCTCAAAATAGTCACTTGGTTCCATAAAGTATTGATCCAAGTGACATAATCTTAAATAAGCTAAGACCTCACATTCACACAGGATATGTGTGGCTGTTTCATTTTCTTCTTGACACCTCACACAAGTGGGATTATCACTTAGTCCCAGTTTGAAGAGGTGTCCTTTAAGGTGACAGTGTCCTGTAAGTAGTCCCACAACCCATTGTAGCTGGTTCCTGTTTAACTTCAACAGTTCCTTCACTCTTTTAGCAGAGGGTCCTTGTATGAGTCCCTTTGCTTGCCTGAGTCCAGTCAAGGATCCCCAGTATTTCTTATGATTCATATGTGTCCAATCCCTGATTGCTTTTCTGGCAACTCCTATAGAGATTCCACAGGCTGGTTCAGGTCCTATGAACGGATGTGCAGCTCCAATCTTAGCCAATTGATCTGCCATTTCGTTTCCAGCAATACCCTCATGCACCGGCACCCATATCAGTTGTACCCTGTTATGTTTGGCCAGTTCCATGAGGGTTTGGTGGCAATCCCAGACCAATTTTGAGTTGATCTGGTGTTTGTCAAGTGCTTTAAGTGTAGCTTGGCTGTCAGATAGAATGTAGATGTTCCTATTTCTATAGTTCCTATCCAAATTCTCCATAATACATGCTTTAATGGCATATACTTCTGCCTGGAATACTGTTGTGTATTTCCGAAGGCTGAAACTAAGTTTCCGCCTCGTGCCATAGCAGTACACACCAGCTGCAGTGCCCTTATTTATCTTGGAACCTTCTGTATACCAGATCAGTCCCCCTTTTCTATTGAGCCAAAACCAGTCTTCCCATTCACTACTGTCAGGAAATCTGACTGAATGGTTTTTCATATACATGTCTCAGTATCATTTTGTCAGACCCCATTCATAATATGGGTTCTTTTTGCATGTCCTGAGTTATGTATGCATGTCCAAAACTATCGGATCTAGGTTTACATTGATCACTCATTGGAGATGGTAGATTCCTGCCATGGCCTCTGCCTCCAGCTGTAGATGTAGTGGGGGGAGTGCAAGGAGTATATTCAGTGCAGCTGTTGGAGATGTTCGAATTGCTCCTGTGATACCCAAGCAAGCCAACCTTTGCAATTTGCTAAGTTCTGCCTTGCTTGTCTTGAGTTTAACTCTGGGCCACCATACTGTGGTTCTGTATGTAATTATGGGTCATACAACCACAGGGTATATCCAATGCACAACGTGCGGCTGCAGTCCCCAAGTTTTACCAAACGTGCTTCTGCATGTCCAAAAAGCCTTATAGGCTTTATTGATGACCTTGTTCAGTTGCTTTTTCCATGTCAGTCCCTTGTCTAATACTAGACCAAGGTACTTGACATTGCTGGAGAGCTGGATCATTTTATTGAAAAGGATCGGTTCCATAAGGCCCTTTATATTTCTCTTCCTGGTAAACGGTATAATTACCGTCTTATTATGATTGAAGAAAGACTTGTTCTTTCACACCATCGTTGGGCCATCTACAGAGCTGTTTGAAGACGCTCTGATACTGTCGAAAGTAATTTTCAATTTATGAGGATTGCTGTATCATCAGCATATCCTACTGTATAATACCAATCATCAAGGCTCCACAGCAGAGGCGAGAGCACGCTCCCCTGCGGACACCCCCAGGGTTTCTCCTGGTAATGTAGCAACTATGGTTCTGCTTTCCAGCATAGCACTGATTCACCTGCATATTGCAGGCTCTACGCCATACTTTCCAGCAGCCTGTTTGATTATATCAAATGAGGTTCTATTGGTTCGATCCCGGGTCTGGTCAAGTGGGATTTGTGGTGGACAAAGTGGCGCTGTTCATCCTGCTTTGGCAAGTGCCCAGGTTTTGCTGACCCCGTCCATTGTCCAAATTATCAATCAATTTTTAATCAGGAAAGTGAACCCTGAATAATTCGTTCAGTGTTTCCTTTCCTGTTTGAGTATACTGCCCGTTAGGTATCGTAATCGTGATGACCTTATTGGTCTCCTGTTTTGCCATGATCCTCATGAGCCTGGCACCGCCTGGTACATCATTTATTTCCTGGCAGTGCCTCCTCCATGAGGATCTCTTGGCTTTCCTTATTTCTTTGTTGTAACGGGTAAGGACTTTATTGTAGGTGTCCCACTGCCCTGTTCCTTTTGCTGTATTAAACAGCCTCGTTTTGGTTCTAAGCTCACTCAGCTGTTTACTCCACCAAGGCGCTTTACTTGGTTCGCGAATGGTCCTAGCCAGACAATTCCGATTAAAGGACGAGATAAAAGTCGGTTGCAACTGGTCAACGGACCGATCAACATCCTTTATTGTGCGTATATTTCGCGAGATGCACATCCCTCTAGTCTATGATTTCAGGCGTGGTAGTTCTCCCAAAGGAGTTCTACATAACGCCTATAGTCCTCCAGAATGGAGTCCTGGCCTCCTTCTGTCAGCTTATCTTCAGGATAAGTTTCCTTCAAGATAGCTAACATTACGTGGGTTATCGCCTCTTTGTAAGTCTCTGGTCCCAGTGTCCCTGGGCCTTTTATGAGGTCTCCGCACATCCATGGGGGTATTCCCCTCTGACCTTTCCTCTTAGGGGTTTCGGTCGAGGGTCTCTCTCTCTCTCTCTGATGCGGTTGCAATTCCCGGTTGCTGAATGACCCCAGGGTCTGCTTCCATTGCCTTAGCCTTAGACTTTTTCAGTTTTCGTCTAGCGCATCCGGACAATGCCTTCTTCGCCTGACAGAACCTATCAACCTCAGAGGCCGGGCGCTCCAGACCTTCACCTACCGCAGGTATGCTGGATCTACCAGCCCCCCGCAGCGGTGCATCAGCACGCCCAACCACCGAAGGAGAGGCCCTTGACTATTCCAGGCAGGTTTCCAACTATTGGTTGGTCCCTGTCCTTGGCTGAGATCTCGAAAGTAGGTTCGCTGGTTGCGGTTGGGCCCCTTAATGGTGCTCCAGAGCTTCCACCCCCCTGGTGAGGAGTTTCTCGTCGGGATCTCTACGGAACATTTTTTAAAGCCCTGTGGACCAGTTGTAGTTTTGAGTTTTCCGGTATCCATCTTGGTCCCACGAGTAATGGGGATGTACAAGGTCACCACCCGCAGCGCCCCATACGGGTGGAAGGCATAAATACAACGGAGTGCTGACTGATGCCCCGAGGGGATCGTTCACGACACCGGCTAAAGTACCACCCCGGTGCCACGATGCCTCACATCTTGGTTTAGGTGGTTGGTCACGTTGTGGTAAAATCCTCACGAGTCTCCAGGACCCAAAGAACTCGCTTGGGGGAGGGTGGTATCCCTGATGACTAATGGGATTGCGATTCCAGCTACTCATGAGGTTTGAGACCAGGAGACCTGCATGGGAAAATCGCCCCTGAGGGTAGCATAATGTTTATCAGCCCTTAAGCCCCCATTCCATCCCCTTCACGTGGGTTGGTCAGATCATTTTAGAGTGTTTGACCCGAAGGCTTTCGGGACCTTATCGGTACTCTTGGGAGACAACTCAAGTAGCCATAGCTACCCCCACACGAGTGCTCTCCCGCATTCGTCCTGAGGAGACCATAGTGATACCCAGGAGTCATTATGCCGCCGTGTGGTAGGCTCTGGTCGTAAACACGCCATTGCCCTTTATGGGATCTTAGCCATCAGTTCCAGTAGTCATAATAGTTGAGACCCTAAGACTGCCGTTGACCGGCGGGACGAAGAGGAGGTGTTCCAAGGCTGTGTTCCGACGCATCCCCTGGTCTGGGTTACGTACCCACCAGATACACAGCCGTAGTTCAGCCAACCTCACTGAAGGCGGCATCATTGCTACCCGTAACAGTGTCCTCAGTGGGTCACTGGTACTTCCGCCTTCTATGAAACTAAGTTTCATTACCCCGTATCCTGGGCCAGATGACTATGTTCCACATCCATCCAATTTCCCTAGGATCTACTTTAATATTGTCCTCCCATGTATAACTTGGTGGTCTCTTCAGGTTTTCCTCCTCTCCCATGCATGGCCCATAACCCGGCTCATCTCCTCTTCCTTGATATGATCAAAGGTAAAAGATGAAGGTATTCCTGTAACAGGCTGTGGAGGTCCATAGGGTTGTGAGACGTCGAGGTTGCCATATTTTCTAGACATTTGGCTCACAAGTGATGGCGTGGTTGTCAGCCTTATGTACCGGCTGCCTGCCCTTTACCCCCAGGAAGATTCCTGATACTCATTTTTGTTGGAGGCTGAGTTGACCCCATGGTCATAGTGCAGCTGGAAAGATTAGGTCAATTCAAAAATCCAGTGACATCAACGGGAATGGAACCTGTGACTTTCCAGCTTGTAGCATAATGTCTCAACCAACTACGCTACCGCGTGCCTTGCTTCTTGATATGATCATTCTAATTTGGTGAGTACAAATTATGAAGCTTATTATATGACTTTTTCCTACCCTATTATCATCTCCTGCGGGAACTACATTTAATTAGCATGGCAACACAAAGTTTTTGTTACAAATTTCAACAAGAAGTTCTATGCAGAATTCTTATATCCTGCTTTTCCATTTCATAAATTTCTACAATTAGAAATCTGTTAATTATATTGTTCTTGTATTTTCTTCCGTGAAGAACCTGTTGTTTAAGTGCGAACTGTGTATGTGTTAAGATTTGTCAGACATAACGCAAAGTCCCATACAATCGTCAAATTTATATTTGTGCCAAACAACATTTAACCTGTCCTGTACCAGATTTCACATGCCTGCCCAAAACGATTCATTAGTGTTCGCCATATAACCGAAAGCTAAAGAAAATATTCGCACCAAGTTCCATATTTTTGCTAAGATTTATTACCATATTTTATTTCATGACCCGAAACTAAGTGACGCCAATGCACGTCTCATCTCATAATTTAGCGTGTCCTACGTGTAATTGTAAGGAATTACAGGCACCGCGTTACGGTGGTTTCAAATGGCACTACGTTCATACCAAATTCGGTAACAATCGGTCAGCTGGCTCAAAAGTTGAAAGGGCATACAGAAACACCGTATTGTGTTCTCAAAAGCCTTTCTTTTTAAGTAATGTTAAGATGTAATTAAGGTTCTCATGGCCCACACTCTTAAGTTACTTGCAATATTATCCTTAATCTCACTGAGGGTTTCCTACGTGTTTTTTTCTTTCAGGTTTTCTGCCAATAATTTTGTACAGTATATATCACTCCTGCATGCTACATGCCCAGCCCGTCTCATCCTCCTTGATATGATCATCGTAGATAAAGTACAACGCATGCAGTAACAGGAGCAAAACACAACACAGAACACGATACACAAATGTATGTAGGAAGAATGCTCACATAAAAGAGGATTGGCGAAATTCACGTGTTTGAGTGTGACGTAGGATGAATCCTGAAAAATTTTATTATTTAGAATTCATCGACATATATGACGAATACAGATTTTAGTCATTTTAGAATGAAGACATCATGGCATGCAGTACAATAAATGATATAATGATAAAACTCCGTCTCAAGTGCAAACAATATATTTTGTGTCTTTGATCTTGTTCCCCTACACTGCATGTTTCGGCCTCAGACGGCCATCATCAGGTGTATAACACTCACGTCGCTGTCACACTGCACCGAGCTCAAAATTTAACATTTAAAACACTTTCCTTGTTATTATCAACTTCACTTCGTTGATAACTGTCTGGTTTGTAGATTATTTTATCTTACACATGTTAATTTTGACTTTGTTGTAATAGCACTACAATAAAATCTTTAGTTCTAATTTTAAAAACCTTTAAAAATCTTTCCTAAATTTTAAAATTACAGATAACACCTATACAGTGTGGTAACAAGAACTAGCCGCTGCAGCACTTTAAACATAGGGCGAATAACCCTAACAACTTTAAAAATTTTAAAATTTAGGAAAGAATTTTAAAGGTTTTTAAAATTAGAACTAAAGATTTTATTATAGTGCTATTACAACAAAGTCAAAATTAACGTGTGTAAGATAAAATAATCTACAAACCAGACAGTTATCAACGAAGTGAAGTTGATAATAACAAGGAAAGTGTTTTAAATGTTAAATTTTGAGCTGGGTGCAGTGTGACAGCGACGTGAGTGTTATACTCCTGATGATGGCCGTCTGAGGCCGAAACATGTAGTGCAGGGAACAAGATCAAAGACACAAAATATACTGTTTGCACTTGAGACGGAGTTTTGTCATTATATCATTTATCGTATGGAGTGCAACAGGATGCTTAAATATAATAATGCAGTACAATAGTTTAACGTGCATAAAGACACCTGAGGATGGCACATTGGTGCTGAAACATGTAGTGTGGAAGTGAAGAATAAGGTGAAAAAGTGTATACACTGTAAGACGGTTAGCATAAACCATAGACATGAATCAGTGTAACAGGACGCTAAAATATAACATTTGTAGATAAAGTATTTAGGGCTTCATTATGTATTTCACTCTCTGAAAAAATTTCGTCGAAGCGTGGGCACCGCGATGGCTTACTGAAGGGGGATGTGCGCCAGATGTTCAAGCCATTTAAAGCCATGCTTACTAATGACCCTACCATTTTAAGATTAGAGGACCCCATTCTAAATACTTAAAATTTTTATTAACTTCTTACGTATATATAGGGGTGGGGGTCCGAAAAAATGTACTCACTCTTTGATAGTCAATATCTTTGGAACAAAATGACATGTAGTAACAATTCTTTCGCGGTAGTGTAGTGCAATGTTTTCTCAACAGATGACGAAGGTCACATGAATCACGTGAGTGTCGTGCCGCGTACTCGCTGCGAGCAGAAGACAGCAGCAACAATGGCAACGCAAGGCTCTATTGAAGTGGTACTGGAAGTACGAAAACATTAAAGGGGTACAACGACAATGGCAGAATGAGTTTGGAACTCAGCCACCAACACGTCGAATAATTGCCCGTATTCGGGATAAATTTGAAGCCGACGGTACTGTTCATGATGTGCATAAGCAAAGATCTGGGCGACCCCGGATAGTAACAAGTCCAGCTTCCAGTGCTGTGGTGTATCTCGATATGCTCCAGACATCGATTTTCCCTGGCATTCGAGAGCTGTTTGGAGATGAGTGATTTTTACCTACAACAAGATGGTGCTCCACCTCACTACCATCGAGATGTCGGGTGATACTTGGATGACACTCTACCTTGACGATGGATAGGTCGAAGAGGTCCTACTGAGTACCCACCATGCTCTCTAGACCTAACACCTCTCGAGTTCTACCTATGGGGAACCTTGAAGGATGAAGTTTATCGACAAAAAGCCAGCTACACTGAACGCGCTACTAGAAACCATCGAAGTGTCGTGTGCAGCCATCACAGCGGACACACTGACAGCCGTAGTTCGCTCAGCAGTTCGGCGGCATGGACGCTGCTTAGCCGCTGATGGTGTCACTTCGAACACATAAAATGACTCTCTCCCTCCGCGCAAGAATTGTAACTACATGTCATTTTGTTCCAAAGATATTGACTGTCAAAGAGTGAGTACATTTTCTGGACCCCTCTGTATATATATAAACCCTTTGTAACTGTGAAAGCTTCGAAATTGTGCAATTCCGGGTTACCATAGCAACGAACTGTCAAGCGTTAACACTTTGCATGAGCCTGAGTTACGTACTGGGTCACGAACGAGCGACCCGTCCCTTGTTTTCAATAACAGTGTCTGTTAGCCTCTGTACGTCCACTCCCCCATACGCCTTCATGGCGTAGTGCTTAATTAGTTAAGCACTGATACAACTTTGTGGCACGCGGTAGCGTAGTTGGTTGAGGCACCATGCTACAAGCCAGAAGGTCTCGGGATCGAATCCCGATGAGGTCATTGGATTTTTCTCAATTGACCTAATCCTTCCAGCCGCACTATGGCCCTGGGGTCGACTCAGCCTCTAACAGAAATGAGTACCAGGAATATTCTTGGAATGTTCTTGGGTGTAAAGGGCGGCCGACGCGTAGGGCTGACAACCTTACCGCTATCTATGGGCCAATTGTCTAGAAAATGTGGGAACCTCAACATCTCACAATCCTATGGGCCTCCATGGCCCTTTACAGGGATACCTTTACTTACTTTTTTTTACTGCTACAACTTTACCTCACTCCATTTAAAAAAAAACAACATGTTTTTGAAGCATTCCAAGTACATCAAAATTTTAAACAGAAGATGGCGTGAGCTGCTTCACACAAACAGCTGACGTATTTTGGCGTCTTTCTCTTCACGGGATTATTTTGCACTGATAATACTCCACAAAAATGGTTATGGGCTAAAATATTTCCGCCCTCTTCACGTATCCCTAAGGTTGCGTGTATCACCGGTTGAGAAACACTGATTATAGCCTACAACAAACAAGACTCCCTGTATTAATATTTTCATCTTAATTTCAACGGTAAGATGATTCTGGTTTTCTGGGGGGGGGGCAGAGGGGTAGCTTGCCTCCTGCTGCAGTGACCATGCGCCTGTACGCTAAGGCAGCTCATATTTATTGGATATAACAAGAAAGCTTTACGTGTTCAGCTCTCCGATGACGATTCGTTTATTTACTTAAGCCTTGTTTAACGACGCTCTCAGTATCTCTACAGCGTTCAATGGCAGTATGATTAATGAATAATGAACTGCAGAGGATGTGGAAGGAAGCGTTCGTGGCCTGCTTCAAGAAGCTATTCTGGCATTCACCTTGAGGGACTGAGGAACGCCACGAAAACCCTGAGGACAGTCGGCGTCCGGGCTCCCTATCAAATAGAAATAAGTAATTTATATAAGATTTGAGTCTTTCACGGCGGTGACTATGAAGAAAGCAGTCTTCTGGGATTTGGCACCGTGTATATGTGGTGTTAAACGACGTTTCGGAGGAACGTATCGCCTCCATCTTCATGGTAGAAGGAAAAATATAAGAAATCCGCAATTCCTACTGCCCTGAAGATGGAGGCGATACGTTCCTCCGAAATGTCGGTTAACACCACATATACACGGTGCCAAATCCCAGAAGACTGCTTTCTTCAAGTAATCTATAGTGTTACTCGACTTGAGCTGAGGAAAAACACGAAAAACATCAGGATAATCAATGTCCCTGCAGAGTGTCGAAACTTGAATTGAGCTGAGAAAAACCAAGAAAATCCTCAGTCAGGATAGTAGGTATCCTGACCGAAATTCAAACGAAACACCTCGCTAATACCTGTCAAGCTTGCTACCGATGGGCCAACCGGCTCAGTACGTATAGCCTTTTGCTGAATGGACGAGTTCTATGAGTTGTAGAGTCTCACAATAAAGGTAAAACTATCCCTGAAGTAGGCCTTGGAAGCCCACAGGGTTTTGAGACCTCGAGGCTCACACATTTTCTAGGCAATCGGCTTACAGATGGCGGTGAGGTTGTCAGCCTTACGCGCCCGCCGGCCTCCCTTTACCCCAAGGATGATTCCTGGTACTCATTTCTGTTAGAATCTTAGTCGACCCCGGGGCCATAGTGCGGCTGGAAGGATTAGGTCAATTGAAAACTCCAGTAATCTCATTGGGAATCGAACCCGCGACCTTCCGTTTTGTAGCATAGTGCGTCAACCAACTACGCTACCGCGTGCCCCCAGGTCCTCACACTACGACAGTTTAACCTAGTTCCGGACACTACACGTGAGACTGGGAGCGCCACTAGATGAATTTCCACCTTTAACTCGCTGAACGTTCAAAGCGAAATACGTGGGTTACTTCAAAAGTCATGGCAACTAATTCTTTTTTGGGCAAACACGTTATAGTGAAGAAAGTTCAAAATATACCTATACCCCTGCAATTGGCTTAGTCAGGTCATGTAGATGTGAAGGGGCGTAAGTATAGTAGGCAAGAAAAATTACACATTACGGAATGACTGTTTTTTCATTCTTTAATCCTCGAAAAATTCAATTGTGATTAAGAAATAAAAAATTCAATGTTTCATGTTTCATCGATGGAAATTATTCGATTCAAGAAATTGTCTCCTTCAATTTCATATCGTTCGAGGTTCACACGACTTTCTTCATAACGTGTCCACTTCTGAACCTCGTTTAATTCGTGTGGCACCCACTTAGTGCAATCTTACGCAGGTGTACGTCTTTTCGTAAAATTCGATGCACAGTTGCCTGGTCAATCCCTGTATGTCTCTCTAACTCCTTCAGAGACCAGCGCCTATCTTCCTCCATGCACTGGGCGATCACGGCACGAGAAACATCGGTACGAACGGACACAGGGCGTCCCTTGTACTGCGGCCACTTCTGGCCTATTGTACCAGCCCCAGATGATAGGTGAGGGTGCTTGTGGAGCAATTGGTAGAATAAAGATTGGCAGGCAAACCAAAGTATTCGGAGGAAACCTGCACCAGCGCCACTTTGTCCACCACAAATCCCACTTGACCAGACCCGGGATCGAACCCGGGTCGCCGCGGTGGGAAGCCAGCGACTAACTGCTTGAGCTATGGCGCGCCCTGACTTTCGAAGTAACTACACAAAAGTAAACAGGTTGTTACGCTATGCTTACTTATATTTTCTTTGTTAGGTTTAGAGTTCTCATAGCAGTCATTACAAACAGCTCTATTTTCTGAAATATGACTACGTATAATCCGGTAGAATTCACTGATGTTTCATGCAAAAGTACAGCCTGAAACTTCAAGGTCGAAGAGACGCCAAGCAGCAGAAGCAAATAAATTGCTTTGATGAGGCCAGTGCTTGCTCCTACACGTCTGTGAATTTATACCGGCCTGAATGGCGCGTCAGATCGCCGTACCAATCTTCAGAGTCAGAGTCAGAGTCAGAGTCTCTTTACGACAGGCGGTTTACGGCCAATCAGTTCGTCTTGGCGACAAGCCCCCTGAGACTTACGACCAGTAATTTTATTTTTCAACTGAACACATGCAGTTATAGTCCTTATGTAACATCCTCCTTGACGAGAGGATGGGTCTGTCGTTTACAATTGCTGCTGGTCCTCGTCAGCTCATTCATTCTCAGGCCGAGTCCCGGGGGACTCATGACCACATTTTACTCTCTCAGATTCGAGACTCCCCCCAATCTGGAGGACCAGATCCCCGTATTTATATCCCTCGGGAACAGGCTGCCTCGGTTATTCCCCCAGGCAGTGGGTTCCCTTTTCGTCGCCTCCTATGACTCACAGGGATACGTTGGACAGTTTTATCTTCTGGGATATAACGCAGTGTAGTCCGTTGAAAGTCAACGGAAATTTCGGAGAAATACATATTGTGACGTAGTTGCGCTATGCAGGACACCCCCGTCCCCGCCAGCGGTGACGTAACAGCGTCCGAGCGCTGTCGTTGCTACGATAACAGGCAAGTCAACACTCCGCCTCCCTCCCCCGCTGTGACGTAACAGGGGATACAGCTGTTGACACAGCCAACAGGGAGCGGTATAAAAAGCCGGCTGAGCAGTATCTGAAGAGAGTGTGTGATCAGGAGTGACACAGTGCGGATCGTGAAGTCGCCGAGTGCAGCAGAAGTCTAGCAGTCGCCGAGAGCCGTGGATGTAATTGTGATACTGCCGATGGTAGTAATTGTATAATTGTGAATTGTATAAGTGTACGAACGAATGTGCAATATATGCGCCATGTCCAAGACGGCGTGAAGTTACTTGTCGCGTGCATACGCAACACGTGACAATATGTAGCCTCCTTCAGGGCCAAAGAATAAGCTAAGCAAGAAACCGGCGTGAAGCAGGCAGCAAGAAAACGTAGACTGTTGCATTTCCTTGTGGTGTTACGCAGATATAACTCGTATGCTAGTTACCTCAGTCAACAACTAATTTGTGCTAATCGAAAGGTTATATGTTTCGGTGTCAATTTTATATGACATCATCAGACATTGTTTCAATAGAATATATAAAGAGGAAGGTTCACATTTATGGAGTAGTCTTACTTATGAGTTATGACCGATATCTATTTTATGTACATACGAATCTGCGAATAATATTATTTCTTAAGCACTCTTTGTTAAACATAAATATTACCATTGAATTTTAATAACTTCCCCTTCACATATATACCGTGACATGTAGACCCACTGCCAAGGAAGAGCTGTGTAAACAGGCGACACTACAATAGCGGTTGCTAAGGTTCAGCTCTGTGGACACACTGTTTCCCCGGAAAGGAGAGAACACGCAATAGTGGAAGAGACTTTCTGTGCGGTCCATGCCGGGGCCATATAACGAGGACTAGTCTTCAAGCAGAAGTCTTACGGAACCATGAGAATGAACACGCTCGCGGCATACGACAAGGTGAAACCAAACACAGAAAATATAAGAGGCTTAAACCTGGCGGCGATCAAGCCTACTACCGTTCAAGTGTCTAAGTTGCCGTTGTAGCATAAGATACGTAAGATAGGCATGATCTACTTTGCAAAGCCTGGACTGACAGAGGACTTGTATATAGTGCACAAGGAAGAATTTTCAGTAACATGCTATATGTGAGATACGTACACTTGACGAAAGGCCAAACATTTTCATAAGAGAGGATGTTACATAAGGACTATTACCACAAGGGTTCCGTTGCAAATAAAAAATCCTTAGTCGTGAGTCTCGATGCGCTTAGCGCAAAGACGAATTGACTGGCGGTAAACCGGCAGTCATAAAGTAACTGTGACTTTGACTTGGTTGTAGCTGAGTTAGTTGAGAGTCCCAGTTACGAGAATTAGAAGCCGGTAGTTGAGGCCGGGGATAGTTTGGGAACCAAGAGGAAGGAGAACGTCCGCCGTTGAAGCCGCTACCAAGCAACGGGTAATAAAAACTGAGGAGCCTTTCTGTGTTCTGTAGTTACACTGATCTTTGGAGTGAGTAACTCACTAAGACTGTCATAGTTAGTAGCAGTTCCGAATGAAAATGTCCAATAAATCCAATCACCGATCCAAACCTCGCGTCTAGTTACACTCAATCACGTGAAAATATATCCGTTATCTCTTGTGGTTTCAGTATCACTCGCAAATTTGAATTTAAATGGTTCTATATTCGTTTTGTTAATGATCTCGTGTTCAGTAGAGGATCTCCGAAATATATAACCCGTCACGTACGGTTTTCAAACTGCTATATTGTAGAAGAGTAACAAAAGGCGGGGGAATAGCTTCGGGGGGAGTGTGCGCATGTGCACTGACGCCGACAGAGAGCAGCCCGCGCGCGAGGGTTCGGATGAATCAGTGTGCAAGAGAGCAGTACTGAGGCTGGCAACTGTCGTCCGTGGGTGAGGGGGGATGTAACATCCCGCCATGACGTCTCAGCATCTCCGCTTCCTGTTCCTGCTGATTATCCTGACGATCCTGACAGCCATTTCTTCAGGTAGGCTACTTATCTGCATTTGAAACCTTAATCACAAGATCACTGCATACACACACTAGGGTACGTAAAAGTAAAGAGAAACAAAGTTTCCCCCGTGCTAATTAAGTTAAAAATCATGAAGATGTATGGAGGTACAGGTATAGTTCCACCCATTCTTAACTTGAACTCTAGATGGAGCTGAATGATCGGCTATACCCCTGGAGGAAAGAACCCCAGTACCAATTGGATAGGATACTGAGTGGACCCCGGAGTCGATCTGAAAGCTGTTGAGAAGAAAAAATTTTCATGCACACCCCGGGAAGAGAACCCAGATAATTGAGCTATGATATAACTGTTCAAATTACTTGAATGTATGAGGGGTAGGCCTTCTTGGCCGTTGCACCGCGACCTACTCTCCTAGGGGTTGAGACTGATTCTGTTAACGGATTATTTTCCTATTTATAATATACTGAGGAACGCCGTAAAAAAATCTATCCCTGTGGAGGTCGTGGAGGCCCATAGGGTTGTGAGACGTCGAGGCTCCCACATTTTCTAGACAGCCGGCTCAGAGATGGCGGTGAAGTTGACAGCCTTACGTGCCGGCCGCCCTTTACCCCCAGGAATATTCCTGGTACTCATTTCTGTTAGAGGCTGAGTCGGCCACAGGACCATTGTGAGATTTGAAGGATCAGGTCAACTGAAAAAGAAAAGTAACCTCATCGGAAATCGAAACCGCGACCTTCCGGCTTGTAGCATAATGCCTCAACTGCGCTACTGCGGGCCCTGAGCAACGCCGTCAGCAATTCAAATTTTACAGCGTCTAATGAGTGGATTACATTAAATAATGAATTGGAAAGGATCTGGAAGGAAGTCGTCGTGGCTTAATTTAAGTTTGTAGGCCGGCATTAGAAGAGAGAGATTGAGGGAAACCACAAAAGATTTCTGTCATGACAGTCGGCGGTTCGGCCGGGACTCGAGATAATTCAGAATCGTAGCCTGAGGTACGTCATACAATGCGGCTCTGTCGTGTTAAACTCTATGGCAACTGGAACTTTGGACGAACAAATTACGAACTGTGCGCGTACTGCTATACCATCTACACAGAAGGAAGATCGTAAGCTGGCTTTCGGGTATATTGACGGACTCACACTCGTGCTAGGGCTGCAGACCCGAACTGTGACCTTTCGCGGTGAGCGGGCGAAATCCAGCCGCTTCCAAATGCAGGTAAAGTCTCTGTGATGCAACAGATGTGCTCGTAGTCGTGGTGCTAAGTTTCCGGAACCTCTAGCGCTTCCATAAGCTTACTGATGTCTGTAGCGGAGACGCAGTGTTTACTGTGAGGTACGAACTGCATTTTTGTGTCTTACTTATATCTGGCCTTGCCTGTTTTTTCACGCATACCTCACAATTTATATTCATCAAAATGAAACCATTTTATTCTGGAAGCCCCTAAATGATTGTTTCGAATAATACAACTTACAAATTAATCGTTTTTTTTTTTTGCCTTCTGTACAATGGTTCACAAAACTTGTTGCTTAACGTTAATTAACAAATTATTTCCTTGAACATCCGGGGCTAGTCAGCACTTCTCGGGTCCTGAATAGTTTCCATGAATGAAACTGATGAACCAAGCTCTCGGCTTTTTGCGTGCCCCCGATCTACTCGCTCTCTCGGGCTTCAGTGTTTTGAAACAAACACGACACGACAAAGGTCGCATCTCGCGTGTCTCGACTCTCACGAGACATGACGTAGGAGAGGAAGCAATCTGTTACACACTTAACCGACTGTTTCTTTACAGGAGTACAAATGAAGCAAGTTGAATGAACACAGTTCAGAACGAGAACAAGTGATATGTGCCCTGTGCCTGTGTTGCGCTAACTGTTGAGATGATAGGTGAATCATGACTGGAAAGGGTTTGGAAGGAAGCGGTCTTGATGAAACATATGTGCTGCCCCTGAATTTACCTAGAGCGACTGAGGGTAACCACGAAAAATTTCATCTAAAATGTCCGGTGTCCCGGCCGAGATTCGAACCGAAGACGTACCGAAAACGAATCAAGAGCGTTATTGCGACGCCAAAACATTCGGTTATAATGCGTGTAGATCCACCTCCATTCCCCATACGCCGTCGTGGCGTGGTGCTTAATGAAGTACAGCCAATATTTTAGAATATTTAAATTACTGATTCTTGGCTATCACGGTGGTTCTCTGTCCAGGTTGCCTCTGCTCTTGCGTCTTCGCACCGTACAGTGCGGGCAGTGTTGCCTGTGTTTCGGAGGTACGTACTGCTTCCGTCTTCAGGGTAGAAATGAGTGGGGCCGTTGTCTTCATATATATTGCATAGCATGTAGACCCGTTGTTAGGTAATGGATATGTAAATAACGGCCGTTGCTAGGAAATAGCCGCAACAGACATGAACGCAACCATATAAGAGCTGCTGGGAGAGGTGTTCTCTATACGGTCCGTGCCGAAGCTGCATAGGAGTACTGGCAATTTTCCAAGGCACACGGCACACGGGAAGTCTCAAATCTGAGACAGTAAAATATGGTCGCAAGTCCCAAGGGACTCGGACCCAAGAAAGACTGCACTGACAAGGGCCAGCAGCAAATAGAAAAGACAGACCCGTCCTCTCGACAGAGAGGGCGCCCCACAGAAGCAAGACCGTAACTGCCAAACGGTAATAATTAATATCTGGTCATGAGCCCCAGTTGGGGCTCGACACCAAGACTCACTGTCTGACTGACCGTCAGTCGCAATGTGACTTTGACTTGACCAAGGCATACTGCCCGTGTAGAGGCGGGTTCGAATACCTCCACCGTGACCCTGCGAGTCGTAGGCGGCGACGAAAAGGGAAGTCTCAAATTTGATACAGTAAATTATGGACGCGAGTCCCAAGGGACGCGGACCCGAGAAAGACTGCACTGACAAGGTCCAGCAGCATATACAAAAGACAGACCTGTCCTCTCGTCAGAGAGGGCGCCCCACAATAACAAGTTCGTAACTGTCAAATGGTAATAAATGTCTGGTCATGAGCACCAGATGGGGCTCGACACCAAGACTGACTGAGTGATGTCAGTCGCAATGTGACTTTGACTTTGACTTCGAGCGAGTTAGTGCAATGGAGTGGAGTGAGTTGGTGAGTGAGTTTTTTTTATTGCTATTGGGGTGGGACTAAGTCCCATGTACTGCGGCCACTTCTGGCATATTGTACCAGCCACAGATGATAGGTGAGGGTGATTGTGGAGCAATTGGTGGAATGAAGATTGGCAGGGGAAACCGAAGTACTCGGAGAAAACCTGTCCAGCGCCACTTTGTCCATCACAAATCCCACTTGACCAGACCCCGGGGTCGAACCCGGGCCGCCTCGGTGGCAAGCCAGCGACTAACCGCTTGAGCTATGGCGCGGCCTTGGTGAGTGAGTTAGTCAGAGGCCTGCTGCAGTTCGGTCCTTGTGAGCTGTTGCTGTGAGAAGCTGGTAGCTGAGGCACGGACATGGTTCGAGAACCCATAGGAAGGGGAACGTCTGCCGTTGGAAGCCACTACCGAGCAACGGTTATTGAAGATACAGCAAACTGAGAAGTCTTAGTACGTGCTGTAGTGAAATGTAGTGTGAGTGAATTAGCGACAGCGCTATAGTTAGTGTCGTTACGATCTGTAAGTGTTCAATAAACCCAATTACCAATCCAAACCCCGTCTATGGTCACTCATTCAAGTGACAATATATATGTACAGGCCTTTGTTGAAGAGACCACGGGGATTAGTATTGAGTCTACATAAGCGTCCGTCTCCGAACAGCGAACTGACTGAAGCTTCAAATGTCTGCGCGTAGTTGAAAGACGAAATGGAGATGTGATACCCTACGGTAACATTTTCGACATTTCAGAGGAATGTACTGACATCTTGAGTGATTGGAGAATAATCAAAGATGGGAAGCAATATTTTTCTCCGAAACGTCGGTAAATTTTTTCCCGGACTGTACAGCGTCACAGAAGAGAGCACTGTTTAGAGTCACCGCTGTGGAAGCCTCAGATCCAACAGAAGAACAAATTAATCGAATCTTGTCTCAAACTTAAACATGGCGGATAATAAAATGTTGGCACACTAGCCTTGAATCCTGTCTCCAAACTTGTGAAGAAATAAATCTCTCTGCCTTCGTCTATGACCTTGCCCCGCTCTCAGAAGGAGTTCCAAGTTTCCCCCCCCCCAAAAAAAGAAGGTAAAGATAGGGAATAAGAAATCGTTGTAGAGAGAAAGAGATTGGATCTCTTGCTCAAACAAAGTCAACATACCCTAGGTCACACACCGGAAGAGGGTACTGGAATAAACCGGTGTACTCTTAGCTGCTATTTCAATGAGAATGAAACTAAACCCGTCCTTATGCATTAGGCATTGCAACATGAAACCGAATAGGAGGAAGCGGCGGTACAGCTCCGCGCATCTTAACCCCGACGCTACCGTACTTTTCACTAGAATTGACGGCTGGGTCGAGTGAATATACATTTAGGAATCATTTCGCATATGCAGAAAACCAGCGTTCTGTAATGCTATATTTGGCACCACTGTAAATCCTGTGTTTCCATGCTTCCTCTCCCTTCCTTTATTTCCTTCAAAGCCACAGTACACGTGATTGACTCACACCTAAGCCGCCATATCTGACGACAGATTATAGATGGAGGTCAGTATCCATCTTCACGTCCCTGTCGCTTTATCCCTAGGAAAAGAGCCCCCAGTGCCCATTGTACTGGACGTTGAGTGGACCCGGAAGATGGGTATGCGCTTCTTTATAAAAGTTCATATGAGTAAAATTCCGAAATGCGAATCGTCCTAAAACGAGGGAAAAAAGCCTTCGTCGTCGTCGTCGTCGTCGTCGTCGTCATCGTAGTCGTAGCCATCGTGTCGTCATAATCATAATAATCAACATCATTATCATCATGGAGCTGAGCCCTTTTTGAGAAGCCGGCAGTTGTGAAGCTACTGCAGAACTTCCCAGCATTTTATGGAACCCGAAGGTACATTTCCGTGTTCACAAGAGCCCTGCAACAGACCCTATCATGAGCCAGATCAATCCAATCCATACCATCTCATCCTATCTCTCTAAGATCAAATTTAATATTGTCTACCCACCTACGCCTGTAGTTCTTCTCCTTCTGGCTTTCCCACAAATATTCTATATCCATTATTCTTCTCCACCACTTGTGCTACATGCTCCGCCTATCTCATCCTCCTTGACTTGATCATTCTAATTTTACTTGGCGAAGAGTACAAGTCACGAAGCTCCTCATTATGTAGTTTGAGGGAGGGTGACGCAATGTAACTACGGCCACTGCACTAACCTGTACACGCCCAACACCCTGTATCTGAATTAGTGGACTCGACAATCCATCTGCGCACTCTGGTAAGAACGGCCAGGTCTAAGAGCTCTGACTGCATTTTTCCATTACCCTTCCCCATTTTATTACATGTTCTGAGGCTCGCAGCTGAGGTTCATTACTCTGTCCGGATATAAAATGGGATTAATGTCCGAGCGTGTCTGCGCTTCTGAAACAAATAGAATTACACCATCACCGACGCAGCTTAATCCTTTGTAGCCTCAGAGAGAGAGAGAGAGAGAGACAGAATGGGAGAAATGGTGACAGAGAGAGTTCATTTTAAGAGGAGCCCACAATTTTTCTGGCTTTCAAGGTTCCCAGGCAATACCCTCTCGTCTCTCTGGTAGAGGTGCATTTGAGAGAGCGTAAAGCTGTAGGAACTGAAAAAGATTAAGTCCAGTCCAGTAAATTGGTCCTGGTCTTCGCCAGTATATTCGTTCTCGGTTCCGAGTCCCAAGGGACCCGTGGCCTTATTTCACACTTTGAAGGCTCTGGGAGCCTTCAGATTTTGCTGTCTCACAACTAGAGAAATAACATATACAAATTCAGTCCATAACTCACATGAAACACATTACGTCTCTACTACAAAGCCCAACCGGTTAATGCCGTTTAGGGAAATAATCCGTTTATTGTGAGAATCATACGGAACACACAGATACACTGTGGGCAGAAGGGTTGAGAGAGAGAGAGAGAGAGTGAGAGAGCGAAGAAGGGGGTGGTAGTGAGAGACACTACATTGGGGGGGGGGAAGAAACTATATCTCCGATTTTGAAGGTTCCCAGGCAGTGCCCGCTTGTCCTTCTGGTAAAGATAGAGCATATGATCGGATTTTTTTATTTTTGTTGTTGTTGCTAACGTTGGGAGGGCAATATTAAGGCGAAATTTTGATGTTAACAATGGTAGGGCTGCATGTGAGGCATGCAGTGCAACGTGGAATTTGGGTACCAACTCAGCATTTGCTCTAGTACCGAGGAAAACCACGGAAAACCTTGATCGAGCTGGCTGGTCTCAGGACCTTCCGGATGCAAACTGACTTCTAGCCAGCAGTCCGGCTTAAATACGCGAACCCTAACATTAGACCCTGTCTGTCCTGTTGCTTTATTTTAAAAGTTTACATATGTGTTTCTACAGTTTTTTCTTTCTTTTGCATACTTTGGATGAGCAGCAAACATTTGTAACTGTTCAAATATTGATAAATTTATATCACTGTTGTGGAGGGGCAAATGGTTGTTGCTCATCCAATGACAGGATTTTATGATTACAATTCTTTTTTTTTTTATCACATCTTCTTTTCTTGTCCAGCATAGGTGTGGTGATTGGTCGATGTGGCCGCGGGCGTACTGGGCATTTAGGGAGTTGCAATCATCCGGTTACCTGTAAAGAGATCTTAAAGCTGATTATCTTGCAAGCAGGGATAAGGGACGCAGATGTTTATCACCAGTGGGATCGTAGTGTCCTAGTGCCTGAATCTGACTGTTTTCGCTGGTTACCGATTTCTGGTACAATGTCCTCGCTAACCTCTTGAAATGACTTTTTATTGATGACATTCCCGTCTGTTCATGTAAGGTTGTAATTGGTGTTACCCTCGGCAATTTTGTTATTATCCTGAGGACTTTATTTTGAAATGTCTGTAATTTATTTATGTGAGTGTTGGCAGCATAGCCCCACGCGGGGGAGGCATATGACAATATGGAACGGAGGAGTGATTTATAAATTACCAACGCTAAATTAATGTCAATTGTGGAGGATTTATTTAATATAGGATACAGTTGTCTGAGTCTGTAATTAGCTTTGCGCAAAATACAGGATATGTGGGTACGGTAGGTTAATTTTGAGTCAAGTGTAACACCAAGATACTTCGTTTCCTTAGTCCAAGATATGGTTTTGTTAAAAATCTTTACTTGATGCTTACTGCAGCCCTGATGTCGCAGTCGTTTAGAAAAGAGTGTAATTGTGCACTTTTTTGCATTAATATGTATTCTCCACTTCCGGAACCATGGTTCTAAGAGGCGTATGGCAGAGTTTAACTTTCTGACTGCTATATCTATGCTGCCTGACCGAACACTAATATTCGTGTCATCAGCATAGACCGATATGGCTATGTTGGAGTCATTTTCAATTGAAGGAATGTCATTAATATAAATATTGAAGAGTGTGGGTCCAAGTAAGCTGCCCTGAGGCACTCCGGCCTGAATGGGGCGTAGGTTTGAATAATAGTTTTTGTGCATTACAAAAAAGCATCGATTCTGGAGGTAGTTATGTATTATATGAATGAAGTGAGGTGGAATTTTGGCCGAAATGAGTTTAGCAATCATCCCGGTGTTCCAGACCTTGTCGAATGCTCGTTCAATATCCAGGAATAAGGTTACTGTAGCTTTGTTATTGTTGAAACCGTGCGTAATGCGCTCCACATTCCTTAACAACGCATGTGTTGTGGAGTGACCTCTTTTAAAGCCGTATTGGTCATTTCTGATAGCTTGCAGCTTCCTAAGTTCGAAGTTTCGTCTTTTTAGAATGATTTTCTCAAAAAGTTTACCTAAAGAATTTAGAAGGCTTATTGGTTTATAATTTAGTGGAGACGTGTGGTCTTGCCTGGATTCGGAAGCATAATAATTTTTGCCTATTTCCATTGTGTAGGAAAATAATTTAGGGCAAGTGATCTATTAAACAGTTTCGCAATAAATTTG
This sequence comes from Cryptotermes secundus, assembly GCF_002891405.2. NCBI lineage: Eukaryota > Metazoa > Arthropoda > Insecta > Blattodea > Kalotermitidae > Cryptotermes > Cryptotermes secundus. Next base: position 41,212 of record NW_019729214.1, on the reverse strand, counting down.
AAAACAAACCGCGGCAGATGCTGAAGTATTATATTCTGTATCCCGTCAGGCCCTGCTGCTTTGCTTGGTTTGAGGTGGCGGACAACCCAAGCAGCTTCAGAATGATTTGTAGCACTCACCCGGTCTGTGAGTGGCTGTGTCCTTAAGTCATTCACCACCTGTTCAGTGCTAACTGTAAAATTATGACCAGCATCCAAATTGGTAGTGGAAATTTGTTCCAAAATATCGGCAAATGCGTTTACTTTTTCCTGGGTTTCGGTCACAGTTTTCCCATTAATGGTAAGGGGTGGGATGTTAATATTTGTGTTTGTTAAACTTTTAGTTATCCTCCAGGTATCTCTCATGTTATTAGTGTCCAGTCCTTGTAAAGTTTTCTGCCAGGTATTCGATAATTTTTCTTTGATTGCCGAATCTATTTGCTCTTTTATAGAGTTAATGAGAGGGCGAAGAGTAATGTCATGGGTTCTTTGCCATTGCGTCCGCAGCTTGTTCCTCTTTTGAATGAGCACACAGCACATGCTATAATCTGCATTAGTTGTTTATTGTGAGAACCGTATGGAACACACAAATACACTGTGTGGGCAGAATGCAGAGTTCAGTCCGTACCTCACAGGAAACACATTACGTCTCCGCTACAAAGCCCAACCGGTTAATGCTGTTTAGGGAAATAATCGCTGTTTATTGTGAGAACCATACGGAACACATAAATACACTGTGTAGGTGAAGTGCACTTTTTTATAGTTTTAAGAAATTTACTGTTGTGTTTTAAAGGGCATCGCAAGAAAGGATTATTATGTTTACGTGAAATTAGATTTTTAACCGAGTTCAGAAATTTCAGTTTGTTTTGTATGTTGATCGTATGTGAAAATCTAATAAAATCCTACATGAAACCGGTTGTGCCGAACATAGGCTTATGACCCAATTTCGAACTCCTGTTACTTCTACTTCCGAAACGCATAGAATTGTGAAGGTTTTGCAGACTTTGTGAGCAAATGTTTGTCATGAAGTCTGCAGCTTCTGAACTGAATAGCTACTCTGAAGACGCTCCACTAAAGGACTCCGATTGAAAAAGTGCCGTGAAGTCGTGGGAAGGGGGTCTAAAGAAAGGAAGCGTGGGTTGATCTTCATCTTTCATGTTTCCTTACGCTTCTTAACTCTTCTCGAGGGCTTTCCTTACCTGGAAACAATAAAAGTCAGCATTTTTTTTCCCTTTACTGATATTTTGAAGCTATATTCGGTTTTTCCTCGACTTGATAACATTGGAAGGACAAGATAAATAAGTAAACACAAAGCAGGAGGTTAACGCTGAAATGGAAAACAGAACACGGAATTATCGGCTGTCAAAACAACATAATACTGAAGTACTTTTTGTTAACTATTTAAAGACTCTTGCATTGTACGCATAATACAGCGCTAAATGGAAGGTTGATAATGAACGAGAAAGCAGGAAGGATTTTGGAATGAAGTTGTAGTGACCTAATCGAGACACTATTCTGGAATTTGGCTGCAGGGACTGAGTAAAACCACGAAACACATCATACAGTGTAGGCGCTGTCCCGGCCGGCATGCTACAAGACCTAAATGTTGAAAACTTATCTTCGTTACATATTAAAGTTAAAGTCACGTTTCGACCGACGGTCAGCCGGCAAGCCTATCTTGGTGTGAAGCACTAATCTGGGGGCCCAAGACCAGATTTTTATTACTGTCAGGTAGTTGTTGGTTTGTTCATGTGGGGGCACCCTCTCTGACGAAAAGATGGGTTTGTCCCTTACAATTGCTGCTTGCTGTCCTCAGCGCAGTCATTCTCGAGTCCGAGTCTTGCGGGACTCATGACCATGTTTTACTGTCTCAGATTCGAGACTCCCCCAACCTGGAGGTCCATGTCCCCGTATTTATATTTCTCAGAGACAGGGTGGCCCAGTTATACGCCCAGGCACTGGGTTCCGTTTTCGTCGCAGGGCTACGGTGGAAGCATTTGAACCTGCCTCCACACAGGGAGCTACGTATTAATCTAAATACTAGCAAATATATTAATTTAGTTCGTACCTCATAGAGAACACATTGCGTCGCAATTACGAAGATGAATCAGTTAAGGCTGTTTAGAGAAACAGTTGCTGTTTTTTGCGAGAATCATACGGAACACATAAATACGCTGTGAGAGTAAAATTAATATTTTTAGCCTTAAAGCAGCTTAAAAGTAAAAAAATATCAAGGTTGTCCCTGTGGTTAATGAATTATGAACCACGCCACGAAGACTTATGGAATTGGGTGGTAAGCTTCATGTCCCAGTCGCCTTACCCCCGTCGGTACCCATTAGATAGGAGGCTGGGTGGGCCCCAGAGCCGGTGTGGACGCTGTGGAGAAGAAAAAATCTCTCGCCCCTGCCGGGACTCTAGCCGCGGCCGTCCAGACCATAGCCCGCCGCTATACCGACTGAAAGAAGTGTAAGAAACTCTGTGGTGGACATTGGGCACTGGCCTAGCCGCATTGGTTCTAAGATATCCGCTACAAAACGCAGTTAAGATTCCGTAATCCCTCTTTGTGTGTTACGTGCTCTCTCTTGAAAGCTCTGAGCCTTATTGATCCGTCCCGTACCTACATGTGGCTCGGATAACAGAAACACAGTTAAGGCCATCTGCTGCTTCCGAACAGAACAAAAGTATTCGATTTGCTTTTCTACATGCTGACTTCATGGAGATGAGCCCTTCTTGAGAAACCGTGAGTTGTGCAGCTACTCAAATACTTCCTAACATTCTATGGAACTCGAAGATTCATTACCGTGTTTACAAGAGCCCTCCACTGACCTCTATCCTGAGCCAGCTCAATCCAGTCCGTACCACCCCATCCTAAGATCCATTTAAACATTATCCACCCACCTACGCCTTGGTCTTCCCTGTGGTCTCTTTCCTTCTGGCTTTCCCGCCAATATTCTATACACATTTCTTTTCTCCCCCATTCCCTCTGCACGCCCTACCAATCTTATCCTCCTGAACCTGATCATTCTAATTATATTTGGCGAAAAGTACAAGTTATGAAGCTCCTCATTATGCAGTTTTCTCCAGCCTCCCATCACTTCATCTCTCTTCGGCCCCAAAATTCTCCTCAGCACCCTGTTCTCAAACACCCTCAGCCTATGTTCCTCCATTAATATCAGAAACCAAGTTTCACACCCATACGGAGCCACAGGCAAAGTAATAGTTTTGTATATAGGCACATTCGCACAAACACTGAGGTCGCGGGCTTGAATCCCACTCGAGGCATGGATGTCTATGTATGCGTTTGTTTTGTAGTTGTGTTGTTCCGTGTGTAAGTATAGGCCTTGCTACGGGCTGATCCCCCGTCCAAGGAGTCTTACACACTGAGTATAGCTTAAGACACTGCAAAAGCGGCCAAGGCCCAACTAAGGGCTGTACAGCCGTGGTAGAAATATACGCACTTACAAGGTGTCTAAAATAGAAAGAAATGTTAATTACCGCACGTAGTCTGGAAACTACAAGTACAGAATGAAGCGCATTATATAAAACAACAATGCTGTAACAGACGCGATGACAACAAAATCTTAACTGACTTAAGAAACATTACCCGAAATCAGTCTGCTCTTGATAGGCCTCTCACCGCGGGCTGGCTCACACATGTAGCTCAGGCAGTTATACGTATGTTGGGTTATTAACGCGAAGACTTGGGTTCAGTTACCGGTGTCTTCATGTGAATTTCATGGCGGAAGAAATGGCGCTGGAAACTGGAGGCATTACCCCTACATCTGCCTGGACTGACTGAGGAAACTCACGAATGAATACCCTATTCGGTGTCCCTGCCGAGATTCGAACGAGACATAACCTGTAGCGCTGCACTCAGTTTGGTCCAATTGAAAATTGAAAAGTTTATCTGAACATGGAGTGTCCTTCACAAGTTCCTGTCTTTCTTTTTCCAGAACTTGTCTACGAAAGCTGTTGTGAGAACTTCTGTAAGATCTGTTCCAGAGGATGTCATGACATTACTCAGACACGGTCTACCTTCATGTTTATTGTTCTCCCTCTTTATCTCGTCAACACGTTGCTTATCTCGGACTTTATTCAGTCTTAAGGTGCGGCCACACAGAGCGCTACGTACGCGACGCACGCTATGACCGCTATACGAACAGAAAAATATCTCCCTTTATTGCCAAAGTGACTGGCCATACACACTTCCGTACGCTACGTACGCTATGTTCGCTATGTTAGCTGCCTCGCAGAGTGTTTGATTCTCGGCTATATTTTTAAAACGTCGCGCTGGACGAGCATGCGCATTGGGCTCGCTTCCAGGTGTCAGTAATTTCCCACTCTGATTACAACACGTGTTACATATCATTCAGCGCAGTATTCGCTTAGATGAAAATGACACTGGAGGAATTAATATTCACCAGAATAGAGGTCATCTCGTCCCATTTCACGTTCTCTGAGCTGGTACGAATTCTTCTCTCGAAATATCCGTTTCTGAACAGTTTCTGAAAGTTTCTACACATTAACATCTGCGAACTGTTACAAACCAACATTTGTAGAAGTAAGTTTTTTTACTCTCTCTTGAAAAGAGTTGAATTAGGTCATGTTTTGAATCCAGTGCCACTGCTCTCCATGCAAACAAAAGTATACAGGATGTTCCAGAATAAATTATCACATTTTAGTGATTTACTTTACGAACGAAAACTTCATAACGTTGAAAGGTAGGATGACTAAAAATAATTAATTGGTGGGGATGTGGAAGGAGACGGTCGTATCCTAACGAAAATAATATCTGACATTTTCTCAGAGGACGTCAGAAAATCAACGTCTTTCCAGTACAGCCGGTGGTCTTTTCAATATTCGAACCAAGCACTCCCGAAATATAGTTACAGTGTTACCGCTACACGAACCTGCTTGTTGTAACCACGGTTACCACTGTTGCGTTCTTTGCTATGTGTTGTTCCGTGGAAACGTTCACATCTCATCATTAAGAAAAAAAAGTTGATGATGATGATGATGATGACGACGACGACGACGGTGCTTCTGTCCAGTATTCCTTCGAGCTTTGAATTAAAAGCAAAAATTGTTTTAGGCGTCTAACTGCAACGACATGTATTGTAACCACAAATAGAAGACACCGGCTATGCTCCTTCATATTTTCGAATAGACTCCTCCCCACTCCACCTTCAACATCTCAACAGCTAATATATACTAAATTTCGTATAAATGTTATGTCATTCCAGTCACCCCCAATTTCGTATTTCTAATTTCCTGCAGTCTGTAACAAAAAAATGACGGACTCATTACTTTGTGGCAGAGGAAGATGGCTCAAGCTGCAAAGCTTCTGACTTCATTCGGGAGGTGATTGGTTCGAATCTCCGCCGGGAAAAATTTCTGAAGTTTATCTGTTGTTTAGTCAGTGATTCCAGGAAAAATGACGGGATAATATCTGAAACTAGGCCATGACCACTTCATCTTTTTAATTACTCTTCGTTAGATATCCTACCACCAATCACCAATCGAACACTGGGATTGTGAGTTGGACTCCCGCTCAAGTCATGCATGTCTGTTTGCGTTTATTCTGTGTTTGTGTTATCCTGTGTGTAGGTAGCGGCCTTGAGGCGGGCTGATCCCCTGTCCAAGGAGTCCTATGGACTGCCTAAGATCAAGAAACTGAAGTGAAAGGAAGCGTTTCACGGAAGTCTTATGCTCAAAGTCGAAGCAGCAGAAATAGAAGCCGATATTCTGCCATTTGCGGTTTCGATTCCCGATGAGGTCTTTGAATTTTTCAATTGACCTAATCCTTCCAGCCGCACTATAGCCCTGGGATCGACTCAACCGTTAACCGAAATTAGTACCAGGACTCTTGCTGGTAAAGCTGACAGCTTTACCGCCATCTGTGAGCTGATTGTTTCACAACTACGGCCTGTCACAGGGATAGTGTTACCATTTGTCGATGCTGCACAACCTGAGGTGCTGAGAGCGTCGTGTAATAAACCACAAACAAATAAATAACTAGGTACACGGCGTCACATTTAAGAAGAGGATCACTGCTGTAAGAACCTCAAATGTCGCATGAAATCATGACCAGAGCAGGAAAACTTTCCGGGGCGGGGGGAAATTTGTTTACAAACTTACGTCGAAGTCTGTTTTATGATTTTTCTGATCGTCCACGATTATTCAAGGCAGAAGAATATATTTTCAAAAAATATTTTTTAACTTTTGATATTAGCCCAATATTTAGTCTATTTCGTCTTTTATATTTAATCTTTTTTTTTCTAAAAATCCAATATGGTGAGTGAGATTTTCATGATTTTTTGTTTGCTTATAATTTTTACTCGTTTGAGTGAGATTTTCATTCTTATTTTTTGTTTCTGGCACAGACACATTTTATTCTCACTGAAATATTCNGTAGATTGTTCAATAAACCAGTTAACGATCTCTACGGCGTATTCAGTAACGGTAAACACGTTACATTGGTGTCAGAAGTTGTACGAACGTAAACACGTTACAATATATATAAAATCACATGTAGGGTGACTGCAGACAGGATTTGGATTGGATATTGGATTTATTGATCACTTATACACACAAGACTTGGAACTACAAATAATTACAGCACAACCGGCTAATCTCTATAATTCACTAATCACCACCGCAGCCGCTAAGGCTTTTCCAACCCTGCTCTGTCTTCATTAGCCGTTCCCTGGCAACGGCCTCTAACAGTGTAGATTCCACACCTTCACACGCTCAAGTCCTCCCTTCATAACCTCCCATACAGAACTGACTAAACTCTAATGTGGTCCCTTGCTTATAACATCTCGGCACACACCACACAGAAAATACAGCTCTTCTATTGCTGTGTCTGGATTCGTTGCCGCAGAGCTGCGTTTATCGCGCTGTTGCGTAGCAGCGGCCGCGGCGCGGACCACAGAAAGCACCGTTCCTCTGTTGCTTTCGTGTCTGCTCCTGCGGGAAGGTTATGTTTGCTTATTTCGTGGTCGTTGCGTAGTAACTGTTCTACACGCTACAATAAATAAATAAATAAATAAATATATATATAAATATGTAAGCTCGAGATTTATCGTTATCATTACGCAATTTCGGGTTACCATAGCAACTAAATGTTCGAACGTTAAGATCGTTGCATGAATGTACGTTATGTGGTACGTCACGAACGGGTAAACAGTTCTAAGTTACAATGTATCGTGTTTATTGTGTGAGTGTTGACACTATTTTGATGCGGCTATGCGAAATGCAGTGTACTGTATAAAGGAAATGGTTTGCCATTCACCATTTGTTCGTGTCTTCCGTGGGAGATGGCGCTAAACGTCGGCCTCGGCGTATCATTCCATAACATGTAGGGCTGTTAATAAATACGGGAGAAAGCAGAGGAATTTAATAATAGGAAAGCTAGTACATATAACACATTATGAGATTTCGCCTTGAATTTTCAAAGGGTGTCTTCTCTGAACTTATAATTACCATTATTACGGAAGGATTACACACATAATTGGATTTCCATTTCATCATTTGCATCTGCCAGCAAAAGGACACGTTCAGCTATTCCGAGCTCCCTCTGCAGGAGCGCCATTCAGTCCTTGCACTAAATTCATGGCATTTCTGTCTTTTTCAACCTTCTGCAAGCATTTAGTTTTATTTCAGGCATGTTCTCTATTTCCTGCGGAACATCAGGGTAAAGTCAAGACTCGCTTTGCTTGCATATAAAGCTAAATTCTCCCTCCTCCCCCACTCGATCCTATATACTCCGGTTGCCACGGTAACGACAAGTGCCAGGTTAGTCTCATGTCGGTTCCCTCCCTTGCCCCCGTCGCTGCTCTCCTTTCGTCTACCGCACGGATCTCACTGTACATACCGTAATGATGTAATTACATGTGACCTTTTAAAGCGTTCCAGTGAAGTCGTTAATTTAATTCTGTGATATAAATCACTTTCTAACATTTGTATGTATGTCTGCATTTATGCTTCAGTAACTCGAAATAAACGCGATTACTTGAATCCCGTCAAACTGCAACTGCTTGATATCCTATCAGAACTAACTGATGAATTAAATTTTCTACTCTTTAGTTTACGACGCTGTTAGCATCTCCAGGCTACAAAGTCGGGTAAATGGGTTTCGAGACCTTTTTTTTTTTTTTAATTTCGCGCCGGGCAATCTGGCAAACGCTGTTATTTGGAATGGTAGGCGACGTAACAAGACAGAGCTCACAAGGGAACTTTGGACAAGCTGTTTTCAGTATACAGCGTAGAAAAGAAGAATGCTTCATGCATTTATTTTGTACAACTGGAATGTTCATTACCTTGCCCACAAGAGCAGTCCGCTGGATCTTATTCTCAGCCAGATCAATCTAGACCACACTCACACTCTATTTATCTAAGAATAATTTTAATATTATCCTCCTATGCACACATAGATGGCTTGCATTTTTATGTGTGTACTTCTTCCTATGGTGCTAAGGATTTTCTGTTTTGAATATGCCTGGCCTTTCGTCAAGTGTACGTATTGCACTTGTAGCATGTTATTGAAAATTCTTCCTTTTGCACTATATACAAGCCCTCTGTCAGTCCAGACTTTACAAAGCAGGTCATGCCTATCTTACGTATCTTATGCTACAACGGCAGCTTAGACACTTGAATGGTCGTAAGCTCGACCACCTCCAAGTTCAAGCCTCTTATATTTTCTTTATCTGGCCTCGCCTTGTCCTATACAGTGAACATGTTTATTCTCATGATTTTGTATGACTGCTGTTTGTTGCCTGCACAATTTTGTTATGTAACTGAATACATATGGAAGGTTGAAAGCTGAGTGCAAATCGCGGACCGTTGTGCGCCTTGGAAAAATTGCAATGGTGCGGATGAACTCGTTGCTTCAAACTGTTCTGCTGAAAAAAAAATGTGGGCACGGACAACATAGAAAACACTGTTTCCATTTTTTAGTCCAACTGTTGCAGCAGTCTAGCAACGGGAACGTGTTTACTGAGCCGTTGCCCAGAAAATACCTAATATATTCGCCCATCTCGCCGTCATTGCATAGCAACCTGCTATATACGCCTCCACACGATTCAAATATCCAAATAGTTCCAGTGCAAGTGATCTGCCGTAGAAGCAAACTACCGAGATCACGTGACCTGCAGTTCAAGTCTGTAGCAGCCTCTACGGCATGCCTCTGTTTGTGTGTTCTCCTACACAGCATCTGTCCGAACATTCTCCTGGTAAACAGACCGGCCTGTCGAATGCAGCCTGCGTTCCTCTTTTCTTGCTGCAAGGTAACCCCCACTTGTCTGGAGCAACTGAACGGGGGAGGGGGACCACCACCACCACCGGGTCCACCCACTCGTGCGTGCATCCATACATGACAAGGACTGCACTTATCATAGATCGGCTCAGACGAAGGTTTAATCGATGCAGATTAATTCTATCCTAGTATCACTTAACTGGCCCCTCTATCTCACAACATGAAGCTTGCTTGATGACATAAAATAATTTATATCCATTACAGTTCCGTCAGTTCCCATCAAGGTGACTATGAATAGTACACTATTTGGCTTAGTTTGGAGACAGCCCGACGTTTCGGAGGAAAATATCACGTTCACTTTCAGTGTCGAAGAATAAGCGAAGCAAGAAACCAACAAAAACAGGCACAATGTGTTCCTCCGAATCGTCGGGATTTCTTCGAACTACACGGCGTTACGCCGGTCACGGTAGCCGAGCGGTCTAAGGCATGCATTGTCTTCGCTCTCTCGGAAGCCGGGATCGTGGGTTTGGGTCTGTTTCCTGTGAGGTACGAACTCAATTCTTATATATCATTCTTATACACTGGCGGTCACGGTAGCCGAGCGGTCTAAGGCATGCACTGTCTTCGCTCGCTCGGAAGCCGGGATCGTGGGTTCGAATCCCACTCAGGGCATGGATGTTTGGTGTTTGTGTATAGGTAGAGGCCTTGCAACGAACTGATCACCCGCCCAAAGAATCATACGGAATGTCTAAGATCTAGTAAACCACAGTGAAACGGAGAGTTTTATGGAGGTAGGCGAAGGCCCAAATTGGGGCTGTAGCGCAAAAANAAAAAAAAAAAAAAAAAAAAAAAAAAAAAAAGAACATGGCGTTGCAGCTCCCAATATCATTCTCTTAAATTTCCATTCATGAATAGTTCCCATGACAGACGAATTATATTCATTGTGGAGCTTCATGTATTCGAATTTCATAGCCCTCACCAAATATTGCTCACGAAACTGGAGTCTCCGCCAGGACAAGAATTATCTTGATGTCCTCCGTGGTTTCTTCAAGTCGCTCCAGGCATATTTCGGTATATCACCAATGACAGCTTTCTTCCAAATTATCTGCAATTCATTATTCACTAGTCATCCTACAGGAACCATGATGACTCACTCGGAACAGCGACGCGCTACGGGCTAGAAAACACATGAATCGGGGTTCGTTCCCCGACAGGGGCAAGAGATTTTCTTTTGTCTACAGACTCTAGACCGATCCTGGGGCCCACCCAGCATCCTATCGAATGGGCACCGGGGGTTATTTCCCCGTGGGTAAAGGCGTCGAAGTATGACCGAGGTTAAGAATACATGGATCTATACCTCCAGTCCCCATACGTCTTCAGGGCGTGATAATTAAGCATAGTGACATCTCTGTTTCTCTCCGTACCTAATCATTCTATCATTGTACAGTACAGTCTGAGCATCTGAAAGCGTCATGATATAGCATAATCCAAAAATAAAATAAACACATCAAATATTATGATATATGAAGAAAGGTAATTTGGAAAGGGATGTAGCACTCATGGGATAGAGAAGTAACCATAAAAAACTGTGGTCGGAAAACCTGAAGGGATGAGCAACTTGGGAGACCTAGTTGCAGATGGGATGATAATAATAAAATGGATAATGAAATACAGGATATGAGAATGTGGGCTAGATTAAACTGACTCAGGGTCAATATATTCTGTCTTTCTGTCGGGCTCTAAGCCGCTGGTTGCACACCTGCGATGTGGCTGCAGTTCGTTAGAGAAGCTAATTAGGAACTGGCATCCAGCCGTCTGGCCCAGTGAGCTGTACAGACGCCCTTCACAGCTGAAATGATGTATTGATTAGCCAGGAAATTTAGCTGCGCTTTGATTACAGCATTTCTCTTGAACATTCACAGCTTCTAAGGATCTCTGTATCACAGTTACGGTTTCGGAACTTGGGCTTATCGGGTTGGTTGGTGTATCTCTATACTTGTAGTCGGGATGTACTCGGTTCGAATGTCGACCAGGCCACGGACTATTCTGATGGAAGTTCTTCGTGGTAGTCCTCAGTACCTTCAGGAAAGTGTAGGTATATTACCCACGTCCGTATCTGAAGAAGGAGCAACCTCAGAGGTACTGTCATGGGTTTGAGTATGAATAGATACGAGGTTTGGATTGTTAACTGGATTTATTGGACATTTATTGGACTGAGTTACACACGCCAAAGATCACTGTAACTATAGCACACATGAAGTCTTCTCGGTCTTCATCAGCCGGTGTTTGATAGCGGCTTCAACGGCGGACGTTCTCCTTACTCTGGGTTCCCGAATTGTCCACGGACTCAGCTACGAGACTGTGACTTCTCACAACTGCAACTCTCTCAGCTGTCTATCTGGTAAATTGCTGCTGGCCCTCGCCAGCACAATGATTCTTGGTTCCAAGTCCAGCGGCACTCATGACCATGTCTCTTGGAGTCGTGCAACTCTATTCAACTGTCTCCCTCGCTCTCAACTCAAACTCAGAGTCAAAATAACTTTATGATAGGCGGTTTTCCGCAAATCATTTCGTCTTAGCGCCAAGCCCCATTGAGACTCAAGACCATAGATTCCTTGCGATCATAGTCCTTATGTAACATCCTGTCTGACAAGGAGTTGGATTTGTCTCTTATGAAAATGCATGGCCCCGGCACGGACTGCACAGAAAACGTTCCTTCCATTATTTCATGTTCTCTCGCTGTCGGGAACACAGGACCTGTTACCTAGTTACGGCTGTCGTACTGTCGCCTGTTTACACGGCTGTTACTTGGCATTTGGTCTACATGTCGCAATATTTTAGACACAGAATGAGAACTACATGCAGACGTTTCAAGATATGAGCGAATTAGCCATTTTTTTTCTCCTTGATTCATCAATGAACTGTGTAGTACTATGGTCCAGTTTCCTCTCAGCTGTCAATAGAGCGACGTTTCGGATTCTTCTTTAGCCTTCTGATTCTAGAGTGAAACTGCACGTTAGAGAAGTCGGTATAGCGACTGACTACGGGCTGGAAGGCCGAGGGGTCGGAGTTCGAGTCCCTGTAGGGCCAAAAGTATTCTCCTCTCCACGTCGTCCAGACCAGCTCTGGGACCACCCAGCCTCTTATCCACTGGGTGCCAGGTTCTCTTTCCCCGGGGGTAAAGCGGCAGAGGCGTGAAGCTGACAACTCACCTTCAACTAGTGCCGTGAATCTATACATCCACTCCCCCATATGTCTTCACGGCGTAGTGTTTAATTAGTTAAGCACAGGGACAATTTTATATTTTTATATTTACATCTTGGTCTTTCAGTGAAAGAAACTTCACGTACTCCTTGGTCCCTGGAGGACACTTATAGTATGTGACGACTTGGGTTTATCCGCAACTACGTGTTATCGTGCATTACAAATATGAGAAGATACAATATCCTTTCATTTTAAAGGATCATCTTTATTTATTGTACGAACGAAAGTTAACACGAAGATTTCCAAGTTCACTCAACTTTGAGGTTGACAGTACCTCATGTATCCCGTTACGAAGCCTCACGTAGGAACGGCCGGACTGAACACCGCCATGTTTTCACATTAAAAGCGTTTCTCCTTCACACGACATCCCTAGGGACCCAAGTTCAATTTCGTTTGTGTGGCCGGGTCATGTGAAGGCATTCAGCCGAGAGATGTTACCACACTCGGCATTGGTGTGCAGTGGACGCACAGCGCGGTGTAACCCTTCTGCTCTTCACTACAGTGGCTCCCTCTATCGGAGATCGATAGTGTAATAAACTGTGTTTGCACGATCAAATCTGCTGGGGAGGGGGTGATGTAGATCTGTTGTGGCGGTCAGAAAGGGGTCAGGGAGAGAACATCGCAGAGTGGATGAAATGAGAGACGAGGGAGAGCGAGCGAGCGAGAGAGAAACGGAATATGATATAAAAGCCTTAATTAAGCATTATGCCATGAAGACGTATGAGGGAGTGAAGGTATACCTCCACCATTCTTGACCTCGGAACTAGATGGAAATGGGTGGGTAGCTTCACGCCCAAACCTCTTTATTGCCCGGGAAATCTCTTGGCTAGGAGGCTGCGCGAGCCCCACAGCCAGTCTGGACGCTGTGGAGAAAAGAGACAATGATATGGACTCTGCTATAGCGTTGCACGTTTCGGAGATACATGCTGCCTCCATCCTCAGAGTAGAAATGAGTAAGGTGAGTATATTGGTTTTGGCGAGGACCAGGTTAGGAATATATAACGTTCCGCTCCTGCACATGACGCATAGTGTCCAGGCATCGAGATTCGAACCTGCAGCTAGACCCCTACGTTCCTCCTAGTTCTCTGAGGGGTATAAGGGTCCGGGGTACAGGTACGGTGAGGGTTTGCAGTAATTAGTGCCCGGTGAGGGCCAATGGGGGATAGTGGACAGGGAAATGTTATCGAAAACGGCCCATTTTAGGACTACCGAAAGCACTCTGCCGTTTGATGACTCTGCTCTGCCAACCGGTCCTACTGACCCAGACCGAGCATAAACACACTCCTTCTCCCGCGCCTGTTGGACTAAATCCTGGCCCCACGCTACACACTTTCACCCTGAAGCTGGATGTAGCGTGCATCTCCGAAACGTCGGCACCACTGCTCACATCCGCATGGTGAAAACACCTACGAGAGAAATATAGAAGAGTAGGAACCAGCACGAAAACGTGACGCCGGTTTCTACGGAAATGCGAAGTGTGTTCGTTGTGGGAAGTGGGACAGATGTGAGTACACAGTGTAAATAAGACATGAAGGTAAAAGAAACCGGTGGCACATACAGGGAAATAATAGAGCATTAAAAGGAGTAAGGAAGGGAGAATGAAGAGGCAAAAAGGGAATCGAGGTAAACATGAAGAGAGAAATTTCCACAATGAGGCTACTTACTGGTTTCTATTTTTCACGTAACGACGCGTTTGTCAACTGGAATAACAATCAAAAAGAGGAGAAGAGAAATAAATGACAACAAACGGAAACCTTGGACCTTATCCAGCGTCTGGGCTTTACTGCTGAATCGCGGGAAGAGAATGGGCTACAGAGGGTGTCCAGTGGGGAGATCAGACCTAGCAAGTGCATTAAATATGCAGAGCATGATTTGCGAGAGCTGAAAGTGACTAGGTGAAGGGGAAGGGGAAGTGATAAAGAAGGATGGGTATTTGTCGCAAAGAGAGCCAGGATTCTTTGAAAACCTCAGATTAAACGTGTAAATGGATAGATAGATAGATAGATAGATAGATAGATAGATAGATAGATGTATAGGTATATATAGATAGATAGACAGGTAAGTAGATAGATAATAGATGTATGGATAGATAGGTAGATAGACAGGTAGATAAATATATAGATGGATAGATAGATAAACAGGTAGATGAATAGATTTATGGATATATAGGTACATAGACAGGTAGATAAATGGATAGATAGATAAACAGGTAGATGAATAGATTTATGGATATATAGGTACATAGACAGGTAGATAAATGGATAGATAGATAAACAGGTAGATGAATAGATGTATGGAGAGATAGGTAGATACACAGGTAGATAAAGAGATAGATGGATAGATAGATAAACAGGTAGATGAATAGATGTATGGATAGATAGACAGGTAGATAAATAGATGGATAGCTAGATAACCAGGTAGATAAATAGATAAACAGGTAGATAAATAGATGTATGGATAGATGAATAGATGTATAGATATAGATAGATGATTGCGTCAATAGGAGATACACGTTGCTAAGTGCAAAAAAGGAGAGGTTCCCATGTTTTGCACAGAGTGCCTTCAGTAACCATAATGTCAAAAGTGGAGGGAGATAGTATCTAGCAACCCCACCCCCCGCAACCGGTTGCCCTCTGAACGCACATCTGCATTGACAAATGGGACGAAACTGTGTGGGAGGAGAAAAGTGAAAATAAAAAGAATGAAATGGATGGAAGGAAATGTTTTCGCGGGATCAATATGCAAATGAAGTCTAAAATGGAATTTCTTTCCCGGTAACTCACACCCTGTCCCTTGGCCTGGCGCGGCGTTGCCACAGCATCCCAAAGAAGGGCTGTGGACATGAGAGAGGAGGTAAACAGCCAACAGGAAGAGCGAAACCAAGATGGAAACGACAGGTTACGAAATATGCCACGCAGAAGGAAAGAAATGGGAGGAAATGGAGGGGGGGGAGAACTTTGAGAATATAGAGATGGGCGGAGAAACTTTTCTGTTCACGACACTCTCGATGTGGAAACGAGTAAGCAAATAAGGAAAAAGTGAAAGATCGACAAGAAAAGGAACCATATCCCGGGGGAATAACCGGTGCTCCTACTTTATACGTATATACTTGTCCTTGTGCTTAGCTAATTAGGCGCTACGCCATGAAGGCGTATGGGGGAGTGGATGTATAGGTCCATGTTCTCTTGACATCTGCAATAGTTGGAGGTGAGTGGTCAGCTTCAAGCCCCGGCCGCTTTACCCTCGGAGAAAGAGCCCCCGGTAGCCATTAAATAGGAGGCTGGGAAAACCCAACAATCGACCTGGACAACGTGGAGAACAGATAATTTTTTACCCTACCGGAACTCGAACTCCGACCAGTCGGTCGTCCAGCCCGTAGGTAGTCGCTATACCGACTGCGCTACCTCGGCTTCTTTAAATAAATATATATATATAAAGACAATATATATAATACTTGTGTTTATATATATGTATATACAATACTCGAATATATAATGTAGGCATGTGTACTTATAATCGTACATAAAGTAATGTAACGGTGAAATGAAAACTGTGAATTTACAGAACTTAGATTTAACACATTGCATGGGCGTAAGTTATTTGGTAGGTCACGAAGGAGCGAGCAGTCGTTTGTTTCAGTGTATCTTGTCTGTTCTCTATGGTCGCGGCGGCCCGTGTTCGATCCCGGGTCTACTCAAGTGGGATTTGTGGTGGACAAAGTGGCTTGGAGCAGGTTTTCTCCGAGTACTTCCGTTTCCCCTGCCAATCTTCATTCCACCAATTGCTCCACAATCACCCTCAGCTAGCACCTAGGGCTGGTACAATAGACCAGAAGTGACCGCGGTACAAGGGACTTAGTCCCACCCCACTAGCAGTAAAAAAAATAGTACTCATAAGACATTGATGTGGATGTGTGTAGTACACTACAAGCACGCAAAGTTGGCTGTTTACCAGTAAATATTTATGCGTGTTATTCGTGGAAGATGTCATTAAAAGTCGGGTTTTGAGATAATTATTTTTCAATTTTCAAAAAATAAAAAGTAGTTCTTAAAAGATCGAAAAGAAGGCGAGGATTCACGAAGTAAATGGATTAGCTAATTGCCTTACAATTCTAAATTCTAACACGTTACATATTTAAATCCGGCAGAGTGTTTGCAAAGCCGATCAAGGTGGCCGTGCGAGCTAATGCATCAACCGCCTTCGCTCCTTCGAACACTGGGATCGTGGGTTCGAATCCCAGTCGAGGCATGGATGTCTGTTTGTTGTTATGTGTGCAGATAGCGGTGTTGGGACGGGCTGATCTCTCGTCCAACGAGCCCTACCGACTGTATATAGATTAAGACACTGAAAAAAGCCTCCAAGGTCCACAAGGGCTGCAGAGCCATAGACAGAATATCTGCAAAATTAGCCCAGTAATTAGCTACAGCGAGATGGAGAGAGAAATTTGAATGGAGTCTGCTTACAGCACAAAGGGTTCAGACTGTTACTGAGTTTAGCAGCGCAATGCTCTGGGAGGGAGGTGCGGGGAGGCAGGAGGATCTCATTGAAATAGTCTTTCTTATACTCACAAATTTCAGCATCTGCTAGAAACAATGGTCACCTAACGACTGAACTTGAGGACAGAAACTAGAAAATAATTAGGTTCGAGCGGGCTGTATGACAGGCGTCTCAAGTGTTTCCCGTGAACCGACGGATCGGGTCTTAAAGTGATTGGAAACTTCCTCTTATCGGCTTCAACTTTGAATTACTTTCCGCGCTCTAAGAGGGAAGCTCTGGGAAACCAATACCGGAAAGTTTTAATCGTAAGGGTAGAATACGTGCCAAACTTTCGTGACCAAAATCTTGAGTAAAGTTTGGTAAAAAAATCAATATATTCTGGGGTCTGATGCAGTGCATTCTGGTAGAAGTTCACCGAAATCTCGGAAGAAAGAACTACCTCTGACTTTATGGTCGTAGATTAAGCCAAACGAGCACAAAGAATAATACAATAAAACATCCCGAAGAAGTTTCTTCGCTTCTTATTGGTTGCTGCTTGGATTACTCAACTCTGAAGATGGAGGCAGTATATTCCTCCGAAACGTCAGTGAACTTTTATCGGACTCTACGTCGTCACATCACATAAAATACTCCCCTTCGTCTCCCACGCTGTGGAAACCTCAATAAATCTAGCACATATGTCCGAACGTGCTGTGGGAATACGGGTAATTGTGCGCACCGGCTTCGGGGTTGCGACTAATTTAGGCACAGTCTTCCACATTAACAGAACTCGCTGTTCTCACTTTGTCTTCAATAAAAGTTCCTAGAAGGGCTGTACAAATAGCAGCTTGCAGGTCGCATACGGCTAACCATTTGGGTTTCTTTTCGCCGGTTATACCACCGTCAGTAACTGGACATGCAGAGTCGAATGGAACGATGATTGATGAATTGGAAAGGAATCGGAAGGAAGCGGCTCTGGCCTTTATCACTGCAAATGCCTGAACGGGCACACGGAAATTACAAAAACAGTCAGGGTAGACAATGTCGTGGCCGAGATTCGAACCCAGCGCCTCGTGATTATTATTATTATTATTATTATTATTATTATTATTGGAGGGGGTGGGTATCCCCATGCACCGCGACCAGTGGTCTATTGTACGTCCCCCTGTGATATTCTACCAATCTCTATACCCTACCGGTACTGGTGCGTGCCATCAGTCCCGACTCAGCCAGCGAGTTCGGCCTCTACTGGCTCAGCGGTATCTAGATGATTCCCCCCCTCTACCAGAGGCGTTAGAGACTACTGTTGGGCGGGAAATGTCCTTTATAATTTGGCTCAGAGGCCTTCTTGAGACATGAGGTTCTTTTACGTGCCGTAAAGCTACGACACGGGACCCACGGCTTAAAGTCCCTCCCGGAATTTTTCCGCCCTTAAAAATTCCACGACCTCCGCCGGTTTTGAACCCGCGTACCTTGAGTCATGAGGTGGGAACGTTACCCCTAAACTACGGAATAAGAACCTGCTCCTTCTACTCTCCAAGAATCTGTGACAAAGCTCTCGTCGCCCTGAGAAGCAAAGGTGGTCAGTCTTCTAGATGAAAACTTTACTAAGAGCGCTTGCTGTCCTTTTCATGTAATTCTGCAGTTGATTTCACACGGCGCTTAACAGATAACTTACCTACACTCTCTCTTATGTTGCGTCATCGTCAGGTAGTGACGCAGATCGTTACGTCATTAACAGAAAGTAAATAAATATAGTAAACCCTCGCTAATAGTGGCCTCCGTAGTCTAGGGGTAACGTTCCCACCTCGTGACTCAAGGTACGCGGGTTCAAACCCGGCGGAGGTCGTGGGATTTTTAAGGGCGGAAAAATTCAGGGAACAAGTCCTCCGGGAGGGACTTTAAGCCGTGGGTCCCGTGTCGTAGCTTTACGGCACGTAAAAACACCTCATGTCTCAAGGGGACCTCTGAACCAAATTCAGGACATTTCCCGCCCAACAGTAGTCTCTAACGCCTCTGGTAGACGGGGAAGCATCGAGATACCGCTGAGCCAGTAGAGGCCGAACTCGCTGGCTGAGTTGGGACTGATGGCATGCACCAGTACCGGTAGGGTATAGGGACTGGTAGAATATCACAGGGGGACGCACAATGGACCAATATCTGGTCTAAGTGCATAGGGAAACCCACCCTCTCCAATAACAACAACAACAACGACAACAAACCCTCGCTAATTCGTAGTAATGGTTGGGGGGAGAGGTGAAGCAGAAGTTAAGCCCCAAAAAACAACAAAACTCATAGCACAATTAAATATAAAATTTAATGATACAATTAGCGGCGATGAAAATAAATAACAAAATATCACTGTCGAGCCTTATTTAAAAACTATAAAAAGAATACATTTATTGATCGACAGAAGACTCAGAAGTTGTATTTGTATTTGTTTTTGAACGTAATAATGCAGGTTTCAAGAAATTAAGTTATGTCTCAACGCGTCTTGTTAAACTATGCATTCAACTGTGAACAGCATTTTTCATTATTCGATTTGGATTATAAAGGGTTCACTGTATTATTTTCAACAAGCGATAGAAGTTAATATCTACACAAGAGAAACATAATTTATCTCAGCCGGAAATTGAACCCGTATCGCTTGTTAGTCCCGTCCAAAGACAAGTCTTTATATAGACTGAGATATCCTGGTAAAAAGCGTAAATTTGTTCCTGTACTTAATTAATTAAGCACTATGCCATGAAGTCATATAGGGGAGCGGTGGTACAGCTCCAACATTTTTGACCTCGGCACTGGATTAAGTATAGTGATCAGCTTCACGCTCCGCCCGCTTTACCTCCGCAGAAATTTAATGTCTGAGCGACTATCAGCTTTTCAGTAAAAAACCCACAGTGAGCTATGCTCCAGACGGAATCATGTCTCTGCGATACCTTACGGAAATAAGGGCTACTGGTCAAACTGGAATGTAGACACGAACTTCAGTAACTGTCTCCATTCTAACGTTTTGTCTGTCTTGTGATTTGATATGGTCTGACAGGTGCACCAACTTTGGTCGGCAGGAAAAAAGAGCGCAGTCAAGAGATGGAACGAGTTTCTGCAGCAACTGCTTTAGAGTAGGCGCGCAAAACCTGAGCGGGTGTATACCATTACTGAACGAACGAGACAGGGACTCCAAGACAAAGACAGAAGGATATTCGCCTGAGAGTGACGTAAGAAATCCTGCCACCACACGTGAGAATAGCAGGGCAAGCGATGATGAAAATAGCGCGGGTCACCCATCCAGTTTTTGTGCGTTTACTGTACTCCACAGAGACCGGAAGACTTCCCACGAAAATAATAGAGCGATATTGTAACTGACGTGAATTATGCCACTCGTGGTTTGGTGACATGGCCACTTTTCCTTATTGTAAAACTGCCCACCATTCCACGCAATATGTTCCGCGATACTGTAACCGCCTAAACAGAACATACGAAGGTGAATTTCTTGAAAGAGACTTTAATGAAATACCCTCAAGTTAGCTCAATCAAAGGCCGTGCCATAGCTCAGACGGTTACTCGCTGGCTTTCCACCTCAGCTGCCCGGGTTGGAGCCCAGATCAGCTCACGTGGGATTTGTGGTGGACAAAGTGGCACTAGGTTTTCTTCTAGCACTTCGGTTTCTCCTGCCAATTCTTGTTCCATCGACTGCTCCACATTCATCTATCACCCGGGGCTGATACAGTAGGCCAGTTAGTGGCCGACGCACCAAGCGAACTCAGTCTCACCCCATCCCAAGAAACTAAAAAGAAAACCTGAAGTAGCTCAAAGAGAAACAGTGTAACACTCCTTGAGAATTCAGCAGGGCGTTTCATAATTTGTTGTATATAATCTTGCACGGTATTAACTCCACCCACTTTCTCCCGTATTCCTTTACAGTCCTACATGTTATCGAGGCCGACGTTTAACTCCATCTCCTACGAATAATACGCACAAATACTCAATCGTAAACTGCCTTCTTTGTATACGGTATACTACACTTCACATATCCACATTAAAATAGTATCAATACTCGCAGGATAGACGCGATACACTGAAAGACTAGACAGCTGATTTGATCGTGACCTACTACATAACTTAAGTTCGTGTAACGTCTCAACCTTCGACAGTTCGTTGTTATGGTATCTTTTTTACTTATTATCTCACTGTTATATTATATTTCTATGTAAAGAGAATGATACACACCTACAGAGTAAACAAAGAGGGCAGAAACATAAGAAACAAAATGGCTAGATAAAGCAGAAAGAGAACAGGTATTGTAGCGATGTCATTTGGTATCATTATTCGATTAACTTGATAGATATTCGACTCAACTCGTAAAGAGTTTGCAAACGACCAAATGACTAAACAAGCAGTAACAGCCCACAGCTCAGAGCCTGCATCCCCCACAGCCCCCAGCCCACAAAGCCCAACAGTCCCAACAGTCCATACAGCTCACAGCCTACACAGCCCCAACAGCTCATAGCCCACAGCTCAGAGCCTGCATCACCAACAGCCCCACAGCCTCCAGCCCCCAGCCCACAAAGCCCAACAGTCCCCACAGTCCACACAGCTCACAGCCTGCAACCCCAACAGCCCATAACCCACAGCTCATAGCCCATTCTTCTTGAAGAAGAATGCCTATACTGCCAGAGGACTATTTAAGAAAGAACCGACAGTAGCAAACACAAACCGAGGGTAAATTTGCTGAATTGGCAGGGCAACGAATTGCCCATCGATCTTGTCTAATCTAAAGCAGTAATACTGAACGAAACTGCCCGGTGTCGGTCGCCAAGTGATGTCCATGCAGACCTCTGTGTCACAACCCAAAGGCCGCATTTGTATCCACATTGGCTCATTCGTGTTTATTTGTTATGATTTGTTTCACGACAGTCCACAGCGTCTAAACACAGCATGGTCAGTGAATAACAGGAAATGATGTGGAAAGAAGTAATTTGGTGTATCTGGAGAGACTGAGGAAGACAACAAAAATATATTCAGGATAGGTGTCTCGGGGTCGAAATTTAAATCCTGGAATTTCCAGAATGTGAAAGGAGGTGCTAGTCGCCCAATTTTGGGTGCTGCCTCGGCATTTACTTCGAGACACTGAGAGGAGCGGCGTGAATTCAGTCAGGAGAGTCCGCGATTCGAGTACAAGTCAGCTTTCAGATGTTGAGAAATGCGTAAGTGGTAACAAGTGAAATTTAAATTACTCTTAGGAGACCTAAACCTAGGTGACAAGAAATACTGAAGTGGATCTTGAAGAAATATGACACAGATTGGATTCATCTGGCTCATGATAGGGTTCAATGGTCGAATTTTATGAATGCAATGAATCTTTGTGGTTCATAAAAGACGAGGAAATTCTTGGCCAGATGAGCAACTGTCGTTTTCTTAATTAGGAGCCCATTCTATGGCGATATTACGTATTGTGAGTTTACGTTTGAAAACAATACCAGAAAATTCTTATACTCAAAAACAGAAAACACACTAGTGAAATTAATGTATATAAAAAGGTATAGTCTCTTCTATGTACAAAGTGTAGTATAGTAGAAGACACTGGAGGCAGTCTGTTCCTCGGAAACGTCGGAGAATTTCTAGAGAACTACACAGCGTTACGTCCCAGAAGACAGGGCTCTCCATAGTTACAGCCAGTTTTTGCTGACATGTAACTAATTTGTGTTTTGTGAAAAGCTAGGAAGCCGAGGTGCCTATCCGCTTGCGCAGCGCACAGCAGCGGCCCACAGCAGCCATCACAGAATGCGCCGGGTGGAAGTGACAAGTGATCCACTTAACATGATAGATTGTTATGCTTTTCAATGGCGTACAAATTTCCGTCAAGTAAATATCAACAGAAATTCGTTCTGAAGTGGCCTCAATTTGGTCCTCGTTATTCTAAGCTGCTTTATTTTGCAGTGGACTGAATTTAGCCCCCTCAGTTAAATCTGCTTTCTTCTACAGCAGCCTGAATTTAGTCCCTTTCACTCAAAACTACCTCCTTCTACAGTGGACTGAATTTAGTCTCCCTCAACTAAATCTGCTTTCTTCTACAGCAGCCTGAATTTAGTCCCTTTCACTCAAAACTACCTCCTTCTACAGTGGACTGAATTTAGTCTCCCTCAACTAAATCTGCTTTCTTCTACAGCAGCCTGAATTTAGTCCCTTTCACTCAAAACTACCTCCTTCTACAGTGGACTGAATTTAGTCTCCCTCAACTAAAGCTACTTTCTTCTATAGCAGCCTGAATTTAGTCCCTTTCACTCAAAACTACTTTCTTTGACAGCAGTCTGAATTTAGTAACTTTTAATAAAAATTACTCTCTTCTAGAGTGGACTGAATCTAGTCCCCCTCAACTAATTTTACTTTCTTTTACAGCGGTCTGAATATATTCCCTTTCAATAAAAATCACTTTCTTTTACAGCAGTCTGAATTTTTTCCACGTCAATCAAAATTACTTCCTTCTACAGTTGATTGAATTTAAACGCATTCGCCCTAAGCTGCCTGTTCGAGCGTTCTCCTATGCCAGACACTCGAATTCGTCTGCGGAGTCTGCATTTATTTAATTTGTTGAAGTTTCTCCTGTATACAGAAAGCTGTGCATTGTTGCAGTCTGAGACATCTGTAGTGACATGTTTGATCTTCTAATCACAATCCTCTTCTTTTGTACGGGGGGGAATGGATGTCAATTGTCCGTATGCGTGTAGAATCCGCCTTCTTCAGTGAATTTCCACGTAGTGTGCTGTCTTCCAGGACGTAATGACGTGTAGTTTGGTATTACTTCAAGTACATTTCGGAGGATCCTACTGCCTCCATCTTCAGGTCGAAGAGTAAGCGAAGCAACTGGCAAGATTGAATCATCAAGCAGGCCTTTCTCTGCTCACTTGGCTTACTCTTCTAACCTAAAAAATGGAGGCAGTAATATCTTACGAAACGTCGGCAAATTTCTATGGTTATGCTTGTTTCTTGTTGGCGTCTTTGTCTTACTCTTCGATCTTGAGGATGGAGGGAGTAAGCTCCTCCGAAAAGTCTCTAAGCTTCTACCGGATTACACGGCGTCACCTTTCAGAAATCAGTACAGTTCATAACTACCACTTTGACAACCTCAAATCCAAGCGTATTGAGTTGTATCTTTAAGTTCGACATCCCTGTCAACTGGATGCCTCTGTGGTCTAGTGGTCAGAGTTCCTGCCTACAGATCCAGAGGTCCCGGGTTCGATTCCCAGCGCTACCAGGTTTTCTGAGATGTAGTGGGTCTGGAACGGGGTCCACTCAGGCTCGTGATGATAATTAAGGAGCTATTTGAAGGAAATAGCGGCTCCGGTTTAGAAAACGAGATTAACGGCCGTGGGGATTCGTTGCGCTGACCATGTGACACCCCATATCCGCGAAAGTTGACACTAACTTCGCTGACAAGCGGCGGCAGCTAGGTCTGTCTAGTTCACTTGCGGACTAAAGGTCACGAAGTTTTTTGTTTTATCCTTGTCAACCGTGACGAGACTTCGCCCTGAATTTTAAACGGGTGTTGCATTAGTATAGCTTTAATACTGTCACGTGTCCGGGGTTCCGCGACTAATAATAACGGATAGTGGATTGAATAATTGGATTTATTGGCACTTCTTTACAATTACAACCAATCATAACATCTCCCAATCAACGACTTCCTTGGACTCGCCTCATTCCTTACTGGACCACGAGTGTCTTCTCTTCTGCTGCGACGAGTGAAGAATCACTGCTCACTCGCGAATGAACTGAACTAACTTTTATAACTTCGCGGCGAACAGTTCCTCCGTTATTCTGTTTTCCTGTGTTTATGTATTGCCACGGGAGCATGCTTACCGAACCATTGCCCAGCAATGGACTATTTCGTGTCTATGATCTGCCGCGGGAACCTGCTTACCGAACCATTGCCCAGCAATGGTCATATTCGTCACAATATTATTTGTTCATATATGTTTAGAATTTTCTCGTGCGTTCTATATGTCCAGTCCATTTAGTCCTTTTTAAATTTGATCACTTCAATAATATTTGCAGAAAAGACCATATTCTGCTAAGCGCGCGTTCACAATACTAATTACTTTCTTCTTTTCGTAGGATAGACCACAATTCACACCCATAATTAACCCCATTCAACTGAATGCTTCTTGAGAAGCTAGTAGTCGCTTAGGCACTCAAGGAATTCCCAGTATTTTACGGGACCCTAAGCTTTATTAGCATGTTCACAAGATACAGCCAGTAGTCCCTATCCTCAGCCAGACGAATCCAATTCTCTCCCTCACATCGCTGTTTATTGTGAGAACCATACGGAACACATAAATACACTTGTGGGCAGAATGCAGAGTTCAGTCCGTACCTCACAGGAAACACATTACGTCTCCGCTACAAAGCCCAACCGGTTAATGCTGTTTAGGGAAATAATCGCTGTTTACTGTGAGAACCATACGGAACACACAAGTACACTGTGTGGGCAGAATAGAAGAATAATTTTAACACTAAAACAACTGATACATATGTCACCTATTGTCTTTATAAAGCACTAACCTAAAAATTGCTAACTCCATGTGATGCGATGTGTGCGTCTCCTCCTCCCTGATTTGGTCAATTCATTATACTTGGAAAGAATACAAATCTTGAAGCTCCTTATTATGTAACTTTCTCCAACCTCTTAACTCTCTCTCCGGTCCGAATATACTCCCTTGACTCTCTTCTGAAACACCTTCATTGTACTTTTCCTTTCAGACCGACAGACAAAGCCTCGTACATATAAAACGAATTCCATGCAACACAGTTCCTTTGAGAAGCCAACAGTGGCTCAGCTAATGAAAAATTGTCCGTCTTTTTAAGATACATAAGGTTCTTTTTTTTTTTTACTTTAATGTTCATTACTAGCTGATAGACTGTCGGCTTCTCAAATAGTATTTGCTCCGTGGACCCTGTTCTCAACACTGAATTTCGTCAGCAGAAATTTTAGTATTATAACAAGTTTTTGAGATCCGTAAAGTACTTATAGTTTTGAATTAAAAAAAGAGAAAATTGCTAGGTGTGGGGTTCGAACCCACAATTCCAGAATTCCCACAGAAACCAGATCTTAAGTCTGGCGCCTTAACCACTCGGTCAACCTAACACTTATTAAAACAATATAGTATTATTAATAATAAATATTATATATGTCCCGATATATCTGAAAGTACAATCGGCTGATTACATGTATAAGAGTGCATATGTCTAATGTGTAACAGTAGTTCCGCCATACACAGAAGATGTCTCTGACATCAGCACAGTACTGCTTTGTTATCTCCGTATATGAGAATGTTAACAAGTTAGGAAATGTACGTGTAGCCCTGCAATTGTGGCGCATCCCTTCACTTTAATTTAATTACCTTGAAGATCGTCATACGCGCAGAGAATAAATTGTGTGTAGGATCTGAGGTGCTCACAGCGGTGGTTATGAAGAGTCCTATCTTCTGGGATATAGCGCTATGTAGGATCTGAGGTGCTCACAGCGGTGGTTATGAAGAGTCCTATCTTCTGGGATATAGCGCTATGTAGGATCTGAGGTGCTCACAGCGGTGGTTATGAAGAGTTCTATCTTCTGGGATGTAGGTCCGTGTAGGAGCTGAGGATCTCACAGCGGTGGTTATGAAGAATTCTATCTTCTGGGGTATAACGCTGAGTAGGATCTGAGGTTCTCACAGCGGTGGTTATGAAGAGTCCTATCTTCTGGGATATAGCGCTATGTAGGATCTGAGGTGCTCACAGCGGTGGTTATGAAGAGTCCTATCTTCTGGGATATAGCGCTATGTAGGATCTGAGGTGCTCACAGCGGTGGTTATGAAGAGTCCTATCTTCTGGGATATAGCGCTATGTAGGATCTGAGGTGCTCACAGCGGTGGTTATGAAGAGTCCTATCTTCTGGGATATAGCGCTATGTAGGATCTGAGGTGCTCACAGCGGTGGTTATGAAGAGTCCTATCTTCTGGGATATAGCGCTATGTAGGATCTGAGGTGCTCACAGCGGTGGTTATGAAGAGTCCTATCTTCTGGGATATAGCGCTATGTAGGATCTGAGGTGCTCACAGCGGTGGTTATGAAGAGTCCTATCTTCTGGGATATAGCGCTATGTAGGATCTGAGGTGCTCACAGCGGTGGTTATGAAGAGTCCTATCTTCTGGGATATAGCGCTATGTAGGATCTGAGGTGCTCACAGCGGTGGTTATGAAGAGTCCTATCTTCTGGGATATAGCGCTATGTAGGATCTGAGGTGCTCACAGCGGTGGTTATGAAGAGTCCTATCTTCTGGGATATAGCGCTATGTAGGATCTGAGGTGCTCACAGCGGTGGTTATGAAGAGTCCTATCTTCTGGGATATAGCGCTATGTAGGATCTGAGGTGCTCACAGCGGTGGTTATGAAGAGTCCTATCTTCTGGGATATAGCGCTATGTAGGATCTGAGGTGCTCACAGCGGTGGTTATGAAGAGTCCTATCTTCTGGGATATAGCGCTATGTAGGATCTGAGGTGCTCACAGCGGTGGTTATGAAGAGTCCTATCTTCTGGGATATAGCGCTATGTAGGATCTGAGGTGCTCACAGCGGTGGTTATGAAGAGTCCTATCTTCTGGGATATAGCGCTATGTAGGATCTGAGGTGCTCACAGCGGTGGTTATGAAGAGTCCTATCTTCTGGGATATAGCGCTATGTAGGATCTGAGGTGCTCACAGCGGTGGTTATGAAGAGTCCTATCTTCTGGGATATAGCGCTATGTAGGATCTGAGGTGCTCACAGCGGTGGTTATGAAGAGTCCTATCTTCTGGGATATAGCGCTATGTAGGATCTGAGGTGCTCACAGCGGTGGTTATGAAGAGTCCTATCTTCTGGGATATAGCGCTATGTAGGATCTGAGGTGCTCACAGCGGTGGTTATGAAGAGTCCTATCTTCTGGGATATAGCGCTATGTAGGATCTGAGGTGCTCACAGCGGTGGTTATGAAGAGTTCTATCTTCTGGGATGTAGGTCCGTGTAGGAGCTGAGGATCTCACAGCAGTGGTTATGAAGAATTCTATCTTCTGGGGTATAACGCTGAGTAGGATCTGAGGTTCTCACAGCGGTGATTATGAAGAGTTCTGTCTTCTGGTATATAGCGCCGTCTAGGATCTCAGTTCTCACAGCCGTAGTTATGAAGAGTTCTGTCTTCTGGGATATAGCGCCGTGTGGGATCTGAGGTTCTCACAGCGGTGGTTATGAAGTGTTCTGTCCTGCTTGCTACTTGTTTCAGGTTGGTCTTTTATTTGGCTAATTTTTCGACCCTGAAGCTTGAGACGACGTGTTCCTCCGAACCGTTGGTTGACTCTCAATGGATTACATGGCGTTATGTCCCAGGAAACAGAACTCGTAATTAACTTTGTAGGCAATAGAAAGTATTACGGATTTTCCGCTGAAATTTTGTTCGAAAAATTTTGCTCAGTGTGTTACGCGCAATCTGCATGCGGAAAGATTTGGAGGGCCCGTCACTGCTGGCCGATTTTGACCAAAATCTGAATATGCTCGCGATTTTGATAAAAGTCCGGAATATAAAGTTTTTAGCGGCTTCGGACTTGCCATATGTGAGTAAAGAGAAACAGAGATTGACACTTAGACAGACATTGTGAATTCCTGGATATTTTCCTTGGCCAGCGCACCAGAAAGTGCACGACTTCCGTAATTAAATATTAGGGGTTGTACTTCTAATAAATATATTGGCCATATTCCATAAATTATTATTAGTTCCAGGTAGTACAATCCTTCCTGAGAAGCTAACAATCGCTAACCGTGTCCAGAAATTCCCCGCCTTTTATGGAACTCGATGGTTGATTATCGTGTTCACAACAGCCCGTCCATGAGAGTCAGTGCTCAGGTTGCAATTTTAACCCAGAACATCCTGCATATGGAACATGCCATCCACTCCGCTAGTCGGTTCGGTTGGTTCCAGTATCAAGAATCCGAAGAAAATAGAGCAGCTTTCTCCCTGAAAATCTGAAAGTCACTCAGACAGGCAAGAAACACCTCACGTCTTATGAAACAGAAGAATCTTTGCTGTGCTCACAATTGTCCATCACTGGACACTAGCCTACCTCTACTGATTTCAGTAGTCTGTCGAAAAGGGAGCTGAGCACGGGGGTGATAGCGTCGCCTGGCCTGCGCGCGNACAGATGTTTTGAAAATGTGGCATAGTTCATATATTTGGGAACGATGATAACAAATCAAATCCTGATTTAGGAGGAAATTAGGAGATTGAACTCGGGTAATGCTTGCTACCATTCAGTCCAGAACCTTTTGTCTTCTCGTCTGCTGACCAAAAACATACATATTAGAATATACAAAACTATAATTTTGCCTGTGGTTCTGTATGGACGTGAAACTTGGTCTTTAACATTAAGGGAGGAAAACAAACTGAGGGTGTTTGAGAACAGGGTGCTGAGGGGAATTGTTGGACTGAAGAGAGATGAAGTGACAGGAGGCTGGAGAAAACTGCATAATGAGGAGCTCCCTAAGTTTTAGTCTTCTCGAAGCATAATTAGAATGATAAAGTTAAGGAAGATGAGATGGGCAGAGAATGTAGCACGAATGGGGGAGAAGAGAAATGCATGTATGATACTGAGGAAAGCCAGAAGGAAAAAAACACTAATAAGACCAAGGCGCAGGTGGGTGGATTATGTTAAAATGGATCTTAGAGAGATAGGATTGAGTGGTATGGATTGGATTGATCTGGTCGGGATGAGAATGGATGGAAGGCTCTGTTACACCTCAGGGGGAGGGGGTGAGAACTTATAATCACTTTCGTCTGTTATTCTCTTTCGCTAACATCTATGTTGCACTCGGCTGCCGTCGGCGGTCTTGGCTAGGGGAGCTCGGGCTGGGTTGAGGACAGGATGGTTACTAATGGGCGAATCAGAACTCCCTGCGTACATTCTCCACTATGTACACTTGTCTATTTACAATCATAAATACATTAATAAAAAGGCCTGCTCTTATCCGTTACATGACATATCTCGCTGCACTCATTCTACCGTCCTAGTTGTGAAGGGGAGGTGCCTGAACTGCACTCCTATCATCGTCTGCTACTGTACATACATTCCTACCCTGTTCTACCCTGACTCTCACTTGGTTCACTGGATACTGCCTCATTATCTCACAATAACACTGGAATTAACACAACCTTTAATAGCATGGCGTATATGAGCAAAAAGACGTACTTGCAAGACAAATGTAGATTACTGCCGTTGTCCACCCTCTTATGGAATACATGTCGTCGAGAGCCTCCGGCTGACAACTCAATATTCTGTTAGAACATGCTCTCAAGTCCCCCGAAATTCCCTAATTTATGGTTTTATTTCGCTGATTCAGCCTCGCCGAAAGAGGGTGGGTGACTCCCCCCTCAGTGTCCTCCATCCTCATAATAACCTCCTCATTGGCTCTCATGGGTGGTTGGGCGGACCCCTTGCGTCTAATTGCAGCGTAAGCAGTCTCTTGCAATTGAATCCAGGTTACGAGTGAGGTAAGCTACTGGCTTTGTGATTACATAGACCTGCTGACTTTACATTCTTCACCGAATTGCCAGTCCTAGTGTTTACAATTTACTGTAATAGCTGCGAAACTCTTTTCGCAAGTCTCTGGCTTTTTTGGGTCATACCATCCTCTTTCTAATCTCAATTTTGGGGCATAACAGGCTCTTGTGAACAGGGTAATGAACCTTCGGGTTCCATAAAATGCTGGGAACCTCTAGAGTGGCTGCACAACTGGCGGCTTCTCGAGAAGGACTCAGCTTCGTGAAGTTAGTGTGTGTATGCGAGCGTTCGTGTGTGTGCATACAGAGAGAGAGAGAGAAAAGACGGAGGCAAGCCAAGCTGACTGCGTGGAATTCCGCATGGAATTTATCCAGGGCCTATGCTTCCCGCTATGAAGGTTCTTAGGCAGTGCACGTTCGTCCTCCTGTTAAATGTAAGCCAAGAGAAAATAAAAGCAGTAAGAGGCGGAGAGTGTAAAACAGTTGGAAGTGGATTTTGCTATAAGCAGGGAAATAAACTGTGCAGTCTGATAGGAACACTAGGAGGGCATTACTGTCGAGGAATTTTGATGTCTGGTTTCCTGCAACTGACCTAACAGAGAACACCCAAAAATAATATGAAATTGACTGCATGCTCTTCCCAGCCGCGGCAGTTAAATCAATATGCAATTACTGAAGTAGACATTTTTTTCACTTTTAATTTTCAATTACAATATTAAAATGTTATTCTTAATTTAAATGTTTATCCTTCACTAAGTCTTTAGGTACTAAATAGTGTGGCGCTGACAAGGAAAAAACCAAACCCCGGGCGAAGAACTGCTACTTTATGTATATAATAACATGGCGACTTGAAACAGTTAACAAGACAAGTTTCGATATAAAGTTTGCAGCAATATTTCTTTCGTGATGCAGTAGAAAAAAAAACATTATGGTGCAGGTGTTACAAAATTTATGTCCCTGTAAAGTTTTTTTGCGGCGTGGAAAATGTTACCCAGTTCTGTCTAGTAAATTTCCAGGGGACTAGAGAGAACAGACAAGTTGACAGGATGAATTATATGCACTTCAGTTGAAGGCCGCACTAAGACTGAATCCAAACGCTACAGCGCATCTTTCTTGGGCGGCATGAGGGGGCTCTGGTGACAGGGATTGAAGGTCGCTCCAGTATTACGCTGAAATGATGACTAAATGTGTCCGTAACAGGTTAACCCTCAGACTCAGGGTTCTCTGTGTTTACTCTCTACTTTTACTGCCCTGCCCTGACAATGGAGGTAGTATTTTTCTCCGACACGCTGGCACCGATATACCAGACTACATGGCGTCATTTCCCAGAAGACCGCAGTTTTAATGTTCAGCTTAAGAAATTCAAATCCCACGTGCACAGCCTAAGGTCATCAAATCAAAGAACACGAAATGGGAGGAAGGGTTAGCACGCATGAGAGGATGAGAAACTCGTACATAACATTAGTCTAACCTACAGTGAAGAGATGGCGCGTAGTAGTCACATGACCGCGAGGAAATCCTACTCGAGGTACGCTTCGGACAGCGCCGGCAAGACTGTGTTTAGTCCTCACACTTAACAACCCAGTGGGAGAAGTTGCCGCACAATCCAGGCGATCTTCAACCTGTTCTCTACTGCTGTGTGGTACGTAGGCTAAGTGGTAGTCATGGCGATGACTAAAAAAATACCTTCCGGAATGTGAGGCCGTATAGTCTGGCTTAAATTTACTGAAGTTTCGGAGGAACGTACTGTCTCCATTTTCAGGCTCGAAGAGTAAGCCATGCAAGCGATCAGCAGGAAGCAATCATCAAGAAGATGGAGGTGGTATTTTCTCCGAAACGTCAGTAAGCTTGTGTCACACTAAACATAGTTATGCCCCAGAAGACAGCTATCTCTCTAATGTGTAGTGGTTTGGTGATGGGCTCGAGGCACTAAGTCAACTGCGAAATTGCAGTTCCCCAAGTTATGTTGATGTGGGCTACGTAAGCCATTACAGGAGCGTCTCACACCGCAGGAGAATATTCAGAACTGGGGTAAGAGGCGTATATAATGAGGACCTCCATGATTACTGCTCATCATCAGACATTTGGAAGATCAAATAAAGGAGATGGGTTCTGTGTGGATCACACACTGCGGGGATGAGAAATCCATACAGATACACTGGTTTGCTTGGAAAGCCTGAAGGAAAGAGTGTGCCAGTGAGAGCAAAACATAAATGGCAGGGTGGTACTAAAAAGGTCTCATAAGGAATTAGGCTGTGAGTATGTTGAATGCTGTGGCAGGCTGTTGTGGAAAACGCTCCATTAAAGGTGGGAAATTCATGGAAGGAAAGAGAGACAGGCACAGAAGGATATACAGAGAAAAATTAGATTCACGGATGGTTAGACACAATTTTTCTTTAAGTATCACCTCATTTAACGAATCAAAACTCTGAACTTTGCATACACAGTGCGTTTGTATGTTCCATATGGTTCTTATAATAAACATCGATTATTTCCCTAAGCAGCATTAACCGGTTGGTCTTTGTAGCGGAGACGTAATGTGTTTCCTGTGAGGTACGGACTGAACTCTGCATTCTGCCCACACAGTGTATTTGTGTGTTCCGTATGGTTCTCACAATAAACAGTGATTATTTCCCTAAACAGCATTAACCGGTTGGGCTTTGTAGCGGAGACGTAATGTGTTTCCTGTGAGGTACGGACTGAACTCTGCATTCTGCCCACACAGTGTATTTATGTGTTCCGTATGGTTCTCACAATAAACAGTGATTATTTCCCTAAACAGCATTAACCGGTTGGGCTTTGTAGCGGAGACGTAATGTGTTTCCTGTGAGGTACGGACTGAACTCTGCATTCTGCCCACACAGTGTATTTACGTGGTGCTATCAAAAAGTTCCCGTAATTTTAATTTTGCGCGCGAATGGTCATGAGTACATCGAAATACCGCTAGGTGTCTCCCGACACACCCTTATTGAATCAGTGTGGCAAGCGGCGTCGAGTTGAGTGGTTGGGTTTATTGTTGGTGAACGTATTTCCGTTGTTGTGTTTCTGTGATTTTGCGGTTTTGCGATGGCTGACCTGAGACAGCAGCGTGTCTTTATAAAGTTTTGTTTCAAACTTGGGAAAACCGCTACAGAAACGCACCAAATGTTGAAGCAAGCTTTTGGTGATAACAGTTTAAGCCAGACACAAACTTACGGCTGGTATAAGCGTTTTAAATGGTAGAACATCGACTGATGATGACGAACGTTCGAGACGGCCGTCAACTGGCACCACACCAGAAAATGTCGCGAAAGTTAGGGATTTGATTCTGCAAGATCGTAGACTGACCATCCAAGACCTCTGTAACACCTTGGGACTAAGCTATGGTATATGTCAACGAATTTTGTCGGAGGAACTGAACACGAGGAGGACTGNCGCGCGAATGGTCATGAGTACATCGAAATACCGCTAGGTGTCTCCCGACACACCCTTATTGAATCAGTGTGGCAAGCGGCGTCGAGTTGAGTGGTTGGGTTTATTGTTGGTGAACGTATTTCCGTTGTTGTGTTTCTGTGATTTTGCGGTTTTGCGATGGCTGACCTGAGACAGCAGCGTGTCTTTATAAAGTTTTGTTTCAAACTTGGGAAAACCGCTACAGAAACGCACCAAATGTTGAAGCAAGCTTTTGGTGATAACAGTTTAAGCCAGACACAAACTTACGGCTGGTATAAGCGTTTTAAATGGTAGAACATCGACTGATGATGACGAACGTTCGAGACGGCCGTCAACTGGCACCACACCAGAAAATGTCGCGAAAGTTAGGGATTTGATTCTGCAAGATCGTAGACTGACCATCCAAGACCTCTGTAACACCTTGGGACTAAGCTATGGTATATGTCAACGAATTTTGTCGGAGGAACTGAACACGAGGAGGACTGCGGCGAAATCTGTGCCATGGCTGCTGCAAAATGAACAGAAGCAGCGTCGCGTGGAAGTCTGCAGGGAACTTCAACAACAGCGTCAAGAGGATCCAACCTTGCTCTCGAAGGTTGTCACTGGTGACGAAAGTTGGGTTTATGGCTACGACCCTGAAAATAAGCAGCAATCGTCGCAATGGGAGAGCCCTTCTTCACCTCTGTCAGAAAAAGCTCGAGAATTCAAGAGCAACATTAAGTCCATGTTGATCTGTTTTTTTTATATTGACGGGATTGTTCATAAGGAGTTCGTCCCTCCTGGTTCGACAGTCAATAAAGAGTTCTATCGCGATGTTCTAAGGCGTTTGATGGAGGACATGAGGATAAAACGTCTAGAGACGTGGCGCACGAAAGACTGGGTACTCCAGCATGACAACACACGACTGCATACGGCTTACATTGTGCAGGAATTTTTGGCTAAAAACAAGATGGAAGCTGTTCCCCACCCACCGTACTCGCCAGACTTAACTCCATGCGACTTCTTTCTCTTTCCCAAGATGAAAATCAAGTTTAAGGGGCGAAGATTTGATACAGTTGAGGAAATTCAAGCGGAAACGCAGACGGTACTAAACTATTTCGTGAACTTTTGGATAGCACCACATATGAGTTCCGTATGGTTCTCACAATAAACAGCGTTTATTTCCCTAAACAGCATTAACCGGCTTGGCTTTGTACCGGAGACGTAATGTGTTTCCTGTGAGGTACGAACTGAACTCTGCAGCCTGCCCACACAGTGTATTTGTGTGTTCCGTATGGTTCTCACAATAAACAGTGGTTATTTCCCTAAACAACATTAACCGGTAGGGCTTTGTAGCGGAGACGTAACGTGTTTCCTGTGAGGTACGGACTCATCTTTATATTTTGCAGCCATTATCACAAGTCCCTAGGACACAGGACTTGTATATAGTGCATGAGCAAGAATGTTCAATAACATGGGATACGTACACTTGACAAACGCCAAACCTATTCACAAGAGATAAACCCACCTTCTCCTCAGAGAGAATAGGACTAAACCCGTAAGGATTCGGGTGCAGAAAGAAATTTCTGATCGTAATCCTCGAGAGTCTTGACACCAAGACGACCTGATTGGCGGTAATCTTTGAGGCGTAAAGTAACTCTGACCCTGACACGAGTCCCTATGCCCACTTCCAGCCAATCTAATGTCTTAGATTCTGTTCTGTTCTTATCAGCAGGACGATCAACGGAGCCTGGGAAGTTTCCAAGAAACTGATGCTCCTCCCCGGCCCCTTCAACCCTTCAAAATAAAGTGTCTCACTTCTCCCACGACTTTTCCTTTTCATCTATTTTTCATTATCATTTTCTCCTCTTCAGTATTTCACAAACGTGAATTTACT
This sequence comes from Cryptotermes secundus, assembly GCF_002891405.2. Lineage (NCBI taxonomy): Eukaryota > Metazoa > Arthropoda > Insecta > Blattodea > Kalotermitidae > Cryptotermes > Cryptotermes secundus. The sequence goes on along the minus strand of NW_019729214.1, from coordinate 5,371 downwards.
ATCTTGTCCTTTCTGCCTCTCCTATTTACGCTTAAGGCAGTTTAACGTTATCCTAAGACGCCTGAGACCCCTGAGTCAGGACCTAAACAAAATGTTGACTCTAAGCCGTGTTCCAGTTTCTCATGACGCGAGCATACCTAGGACAGACGGATACCGTATCGACCTCGCCGCTGTGCTCCCTTCCTCCAGTTTGTTGCTAACAGCCGTAATGTTGTTACTTCATACCGGGCGCAGGAACCCACCACGAACCAGAAGGTCTGGGAACGGGTGTAGCCACGAGCCGCTGAACAGAGACAAAGCCGTCGCTTTTGTCGGTTACGTCAAGCTATGGTAGGAAGCGGGCGAGACTTATCAAGGAGCTTTTCCGGAAATTACCCGGAGAGACTAAGGATAAAACACGAAAACGTCAGTCAGGGTAGCCGCTGTCCCAGCCCAGATTCGACTCGAGTACCGCCGGAACACGAGCCTGTAATGTTATTGTTCATGAGGAGTACTGCGCTGAATTAAGCATCAAGCCGTGAAGCGGTATTACTATTATGGCTCTATAGCCCTTAATTGGGACTCCCCGTCGCAAGACCTCTACCTTCACACCGAAAAACACAAACACAGATCCATGCCTTGAGTGGCATTCGAACCCATGATCGCAGTGTTCAAGCGAGCGAGGACAGTTCATGCCTTAGACCAGGGGTCTCCAAACTTTTCGAAACGCGGGCCACATTAGGTAATTCAGCACTTTCAACGGGCCGGATAAAATGAGAAATTAATAACTCTAGGTATATGAGTTTTATTGAAAGCACAGAATTTCATAAACTAAATACAAAGTACGTGAGAATAAATTATCGTATATTAATGACAACAGACAGTAGCAGCAAATGCTCATATTTTCATCACAAATTATAATAAAACAATGTGAATGATGGAACTCTTTTTTCATTCTTAAAATCTGATTAAATTGAGGTTCAAATTTTGAAACGCTAATCACAAGTAGCGACTTTAAATGTTCATCGGATAAATTTGCCCTGTATTTCAACTTGATGTACTTCATCTGGGAAAAAGTTTGTTCACACAGATATGTCGTCCCAAAAATGGAGATAAATTTACAAGCACATTTCTTTAAATTTGGAAATTGCTCAGAGTTCAGAAATTTATAAAATTCGATCAAATTTACTTCCTTGTATTTGTCTTTAATATAATAATTTTCCTGAAGTTCAATAATTTCCCTTTGAATTTGACTTGGGACATCTGCAGCATCATAGTCAAACGGATTTTGAAATAATACAATTTCATGAGCACTGGAATCAAAATCAGCAAATCGCTTCCGAAATCGTTCTTTCAAATCTAAAATGACTAAATTTGCAAACGAGGAAGGAAATTCTGCTTCACCCTTTTTATGCAACTCTGCACAGTATAGCATATGAACAAAGTTACAATTTTTCACTTGGCTTTCCAGAAGTATCAACTTTGCTCTGAATGCCTTGATAAGTGCAAATAAATCACAGACTAAGTTATTTTCACCCTGCAACTTTAAATTCAAATGGTTCATACGGTTCACCAGATCAGCAAAAAATGCTAATTTCTAAAGCCACTAGCTATCTGATAAAAGTGGTTCGTGATGGTTTTCTCGGTAAGAAATATATCAATTTCATTCCTGAGCTGAAAGAAGGGCGAAAGAACCTTTCCACAGCTAAGCCATTGAACTGCAGGATAACATGTCAGGTCAATAAGCTCAGAATCACATTTACGAGTACTCAATGGAAAATTAGTTCAATTGGCGCATTTCTGCACAATTCTTTCGCGGGCCGGATGTGGCCCGCGGGCCGTAGTTTGGAGACCCTTGCCTTAGACCGAGCGGCCACTGTGGTCGGCGATGAAGAGGTATTATTAACCTGGGCACTAGATCGGGAGAATGGCGAGGCTCAAACCTCGGCCACTTGACCCCCCGATGTCCATTGGATGTGAGGCTGGGTGGTCCCAAAAGTCGGTCTGAACGCTGTGAACTTTTCTGCAATAGTTGGTCATTACAATAATACCGTATTTATGCATGTATAGGCCGCGTGCGTGTATAGGCCGCAGCACAATTTTCAGACAGAAATTATAGAAAAAATAATTTTCTTGGAATATTATTTCAGGAGTATTACACCCTGTATTACTAATTATGAATATAATTTTTTTAAATGAAGTGTGATTTCGAATATTTCGAATATAAGCCGCACCCCAGTTTTCCTCTTGAATTTTTGGCAAAAAATGTGCTGCCTATACATGCGTAAATACGGTAACTCAAGGACATAGTTCACTGCAGTGCTCCTATTTGTAACTGCTACCAACTTTGGCTGCTAATATGCACAGCGACAGAACAGCAATTATCAGCCTTTTGTATATGAGATTTGTGTTTCCAACGATTCGTTCAGTAGCTCTGACCACGTAAGACGAATGATATATTCACTTCTATATGTATAATATAAACTCCGTCGTAAATGTAACACTTTATTGTAGTTCTTGTCCCCCATCTTTCACACTACATGTTTCGGCCGCAATCGGCCATCATCAGGTGTATTTCACTTCACGTAGCTGTCACACTGCACTCAATATTAACATTTAAATTCCAGATTTCCAATTGTTCATTTTCTGTCGTCAATCGGCACCCGATATTCCAAAACTCTCCTTGTCGATTTTGTCAATTGTGTTTTATGAATATTCTCACGTCGATTGGTTTAAAAATTTTAATTCTCATTTAGCTTTAATATTTAAAATTTAAATTTAGATTTAGATTTAAGAACCAAAATCACAGAGATACCTGCTCTATGCTTATATGTGCTGCAGTGGGTACCTCTTGCTTTCAGCACAACTGGCGTGTTATTTTGTGCAGGTTCTCTGTGTGCGTGCCACTGCTTTCTTTTAATACTTAATATTCACTGAATGGGTTTTTAAGTTGATCTGCATCGATTCTGTCGGGATCTAGATTAATGAACGTACAGCAGTCGGTGGTATGGAAATTGGCAGGAGAACCGAAGTACTGTAAGAAAATCTACCTCAGTGCCACTTTTCTCAGCAAAATCTTCAACATGACCTGACTTGGGATTGAATCCGGTCCGCTGCGTTGCGAAGTCGGCGACCAACCGCTTGAGCTATGGGACGGTCAGGTTCTTCATCAAATTTAAAGAATTTGGAAGAAGCGGCAATGAACTGATCTGAGGTACTATCGCACCATTTGTCTGGAGTGAATGAGGAAAATAACACAAACAGGATAGCCAATCTTGGGGCTGAATTTCGTGAATACTACGCAGGAGTGCCAACCACACGAACGCTGCGTTCGATCGTGTTTAAGATGAAAGACGCCGTTTCATTTCACTAGAGATTTTGCTTCACCTCTGCACACTAATGTCAGACATGCCACTTTCTTGCAGTCTCGCGGTATAGTATCGTGTGGACATTTGGACCGAGATCTGCCTGCTCAACGCTGCAGTAGCTAAGCAAGGGATATGAACTGGAGTTATAGGTGCCCTAAATGGAAGAATCATGGAACCACACGCACAGCTCTCTCTTATATGATTATATCAAAAGCGATAATACTTCCGGAGAACGTGTAATGATAGAAAGTGCGTGTTTCATTTTATTTATTCTACGTCTGTTAGAAACACGTTTCAGTCCACTAAGAATTCCTTTGGCGCTACTGCCTCCATGAAACTCTCCGTTTCACTTCGGTTTTTTTTATTTGGACTCCTTGGGCGGGTGATCAGCTCGTCGCAAGGCCTCTACCTGTATACAAACACAGGAAAACGTACGCACGCACGCACATACCCACAAAAAAAAAACTAAACATCCATGCCCTGAGTGGAATTCGAACCCAAGATCCCGGCTTCCGCGCGGGGTAAGGCAGTTCACGTTTTAGACAGCTCGGATGCCGTGACCGGCTCCATATATATGAACCGGTATATATATATATACCGGTTCATATATATTCTAATGTGACGGCACATTTTGGTTTTCATCAAATCCTCATACTTCCCATTTTTTTATGAAATAAACGTAAGCATTTGCATTCGTATTAATATTGTAACGTAGTACGAGTATGGAGTGTCTATAGACGGGGTTTTGGATAATTGGATTTAACATTTACAGGTATAAATACAAATAACTATAACCCTATTGCTGATTCGCAAAGGGTTGTAACTGTTTAAGTATTGATAAATTTAAATCTGTATTGTGGAGGGGGAAGGTTTGTTGCTCATCCAATAACAGGATATTATGATTACAATTCTGATTTAATCCCATCTTCTTTCCTTTGTAACGTACCGCTGCTATGCAACCTATTTAAATGTAATTAATTTTACAAATATAAATCACTCCGTCCAATGTGACCTGTAAGTTTTTTACTACATGAAAACTTAACACCCTTACATGTTTCGGTCTCTGTGGACCATCTTCAGAGGGCAAACATCACTACAAATAGGAAACCACCATCACATAAGTTGTTTAGACGTAAAGTACGTACACTTATATGCTACAATACATAGTACACAAAATAGAACATTTCACAAACATAGCAGTTTCCTGGGAAAACTGCTTTCAGTTTTTGAAAACTGTTTTAACAGTGAAAACAGCACAGCAGCCACGAGCAAAGCCTGGACGATATAAAGAACCTCCACATCAAGATAGCCAGGTGGCACAATATCTGCCCCATATAAGAGGGACGATGGGAGGACGAACACGAGCCTGCATGGTTTACGAATTTTAATTATTGACAATACAAAAAATTTTTAATTAGCATCAAGAAATTTTATACAATTTTTTAAAAAACTTTACATTCCCAGGAAACTGCTGTGTTTGTGAAATGTTCTATTTTGTGTACTATGTATTGTAGCATATAAGTGTACGTACTTTACGTCTAAACAACTTATGTGATGGTGGTTTCCTATTTGTAGTGATGTTTGCCCTCTGAAGATGGTCCACAGAGACCGAAACATGTAAGGGTGTTGAGTTTTCATGTAGTAAAAAACTTACAGGTCACATTGGACGGAGTGATTTATATTTGTGATTGTTAGTGTGACGGACCAGAATGAAACAAATCAAACGTAATTAATTTTATTAATTAGAAACTGTAGTTGTTCACAATGGGATGCAATGAACAAGTGCAGTGAGACATATGTCTATTCTGGCATGTAAGAGTTAGCGTCTTCCCACATGAGCAGCAGGAAAAGGTAGACATCCCGTCGCGGGGTTCTTAGAAATTTTACTTGAAAGCGTAAGAACGAAATCCTTGTAAATTCAATACTCCACAGATTGTGCATGCCATAACTTAAAATAAGGGGGTTTTAATGAGCCAAGCCAAGCGTAACATTTGTCAAGATTCTGACAGAAAGTACGATGGAGC
>NW_019729213.1:1459027-1497526 GCF_002891405.2 Cryptotermes secundus | reverse complement strand
CGTCGAGGCTCCCACATCTTCTAGACAATCGTCTCACAGATGGCACTGAGGTTGTCAGCCTTACGCACGGGCCGCCCTATACCCCCAGGAACATTCCTGGTACTCATTGTTGTTAGAGGCTTAGTCGACCCCAGGGTCATAATGCCGCTAGGAGATTAGGTGAATTGAAAAATTCAATGACCTCATGGGGACTCAAATCTGCGACCTTCCGGCTTGTAGCATAGTGCGTTTATATATATCAAGTGATTCATCTTCGACGTTCAATGTTCCGTCTTCCGGTAGGTCGACAAGAATATATTTGCTGTGATAAATGTTCAGGAAGCATCCTTTCTACATGATTATGGCATTTCCTTAAGGTGTTCTGTCGGCCACTATCTGGCCTACTGTACCAGCCCCGGATGATAGATGATGATAAGTGTGGAGCAGTCGGTGCAATGAGAAGTGGTAGCATAAACCGAAGTACTCGTAGAAAACGTGCCCCATTGCCACTTCGTCCACCACAACTCCCACATAACTTGACGTGGGATCAAACCCGGGTCGCCGCAGTTGTAAACCAGCGATTAACCGCCTGAGGTATGGCACAACCTTTGTGTTTCCTTGACGGATATAGAGGTGTGTTGCATATAGTCAATAACGAAAAATAAACACATGGTATATACGTAAATTATCCAGCAAGTCCAAGTCTGACGTTTCACAGATGCAGACTAAAATACCATGCATTCCAGACATCAGAACTAGATGTGAATGATTATCAGCTTCACAGTCCGACTGAACTTACCCTGCAGAAGGAAACAAATTTACTCATTTGTCGAAAATGGGTTATCCCACAGCCGGACTAGACGTAGTAGCAAAGGGTTTCCAGAAGCCCTCATTTATTTTCGTAACAGTGGCCTCCTGCCTGCTTACAGGTTCTGCCACCGAAGCTACAAATTCTCTTCTTACGATCTGCTTTGTGACTTGCAGCTGTGGTACACCAAGAGTCAGAGCTATTATAGTACTACGTGTATGTTGCCGAAGGAAGTTGATGAGAATGGTAACAACGAAGGTCAATATTATAGATCTATTTTTATTTAATCTATATGTACCCATACAGCTTCCCTCGATTTCTTTTTATTATACCCAGGAGGCCATTTTAATATGGAAGAGGGTGCAAAATCCACAAATTCATGGCATGAGACACTAAAATAAGATTAACACAAGGGCAGAAGAGCAACAGGCCCCCTTCCCTCCACTAACGATCGCCCCATGTCCGCCATTTTGTCGTTTGATGCGCGCGGAACATTCGGTTTCGGTATCCCCTTCGTGACGTCATAGCTGCAGTGGAACCATTTGAACCCCCCCGAACGGCAAACCCCCTAACCCTCCTCCACCACCCCCTGCCTACACCGGGGTTGGCCGCATGCCCGAGGAATCTCTGCAGTCGCTTCTCGACCCCGGCCCAAGAGAAGAGATCCTCTCCGGCTACATCCAAGTACAACTAACATGGAGGCCGATGTCCATCTCCTCGTAAGCCAGCACGTCAACTGGTAAGGTCTTTGCCTCAGATTTGGTTCCGAATGACAGGAAATGCATGTGACGGCTTTAGGTCGGAAAGTCAATAGATGCGTCGTCTGCAGAAGACGTCGGGGGACGCTGCAGTATTGAGCCGGCAGACGACAGGCGCATATATATATATATACACCTGCATTATAACTCTTTCTCTTACGAACTACATTTATTTCTTGTAAGGACAATTGAAAACGCACTTGAGTCAAGTAGTCTAAAACCTGGACAATATATAGATTTATATAAGTAATTAATTCGTTTCAAAATAAATAAATATAACGAAAACCTCTACAATTTCACAATTAGATGATATTATGTAATATAATTATGTTTAATTTAAATATTTCATGAACCCATACGATTACGATAGAGTTCAATGATCTCTTAATAATTAATATGATTTGCGTCAGTAAAGCGGGCCTATTTCTTAAACAAAATGGTTCCTCATGTTGAATTCTTATGTCTAACATCCTATTTCCTTGGTGGTGTAGACTTAAGGAAATGGCGGCGCTGTTGAGAGGATGTGCGATTATTTCTATGCTATACTTTATTAAAATATAGGTTTAATACTCTTAAAACTTAATAATTTATTGCTTTATTTGACAGTGCAGGTTCTTCTGCCCTTGAACCATTGTCATTACTTCCATTTACAGCTGAATTTGCACAGAATAATTAGTGATTATGTTAAGAATTGGCACCATTGTACTCCAGTGTATTATAGTTAATAACACAAAAGAATGTATTAAATTAAAAATTATTTGTAAAGTTAAGGAAGGTATAAATTTAAATAATTTTAATGTAAATTTGGTTGATTTCTTGAACGAAATAGTAGCATAATTAAATTGTAGTAGCAGTAGCTATACACAGAGGTTTAATTCAAGCAGATTTTGAAATATAAAACTACTACAAATTTTTCAAATTATTGATGAATGATTAAGGGACTTATCAGATTAGGTACCCTACATTTCTCCCTCAGAAATATCCCTCATATGTCCATAAGTTGTTACGCTTGTTTCTCATCATCTACATAAAAGATAAGTTAATTTTTGTCTCGCTCTTCTGAAGAGGGGGCACGCGGTAGCGTAGTTGTTTGAGAGGCTATGCTACAAGCCGGAAGGTCGGGAGTTTAAGTCCCGATGAAGTCACTGGATTTTTTCAATTGACCTAATCCTTCCTGCCGCTCTAGGCCCTGGGGTTTACTAAGCCACTAACAGAAATGAGTACCAGGAATTAATTAAATAATTTTTCTGGGGAGTAAAGCGCGGCCAGCGCGTAAAGCTGACAACCTTACCGCCATCTTTGAGCCGGTTGTCTAGATAATGTGGGACCCTCAACGTCTCACAACCCTATGGGCCTTCACGGCCTGTTACAGGGATAGCTTTACTTTTACTTTTTACTCGCTTTTGTGAAGTGTTCTTTTTTCCCCTGAAACATTTACACTTTGGCGTCGTTTGTGTAATTTGATGCATAAACTTCTTTACCAATAAAATAAGGTTCAAATAATGTTAGTATGTTTCAGCAATGAGGGTAAAAGTTCGCTTAGTGGGGGGTGGAGTCCAACTGGATCCACTCCGCACGGCAGCCACTGATTGACCTATTGTACCTGCCCTAGGTGATTACGATGATGGAGAATTTCGTGGAATGAAGATTGGCAGGGGAAACCGAAGTACTCAGAGAAAACCCGCCCCAGCGCCACTTTGTCCACCACAAATCCCACTTGGCCAAACCCGGGATCGAATCCGGGCGGCCGCTAGCAGTGATGGTAAATCCGTCTATTTACTGAGTCACCAAATGAAAGAAATGACCACTAAGTAGCTGAACTACGTCTAATAATCTAGCTTTTTAGGCTCCGGATTTAACACTTGATTAAATTTCACGTATTAAGAATCCACCCAAACAGAACTGCAATAAATCTACAGTAATGAAAATGAAAACGTAATTTGAATTTGTTAGAACGTTTAATTGGGAACCGGCATAACGTAGTCGGTATAGCGACTGGCTAAAAGCTAGGCAGCCAAAGGGTCGGAGTTCAAGTCCCGGTAGGGTCAAGAATTTTATCTTCTTCACGTCGTCAAGACCGGCTCTGGGGCCCACCAGTTGTCCTATCCAGTGGGTACTGGGGGCTATTCTCAGGGTGTATAGCGACTGGGGCGTGAAGGTGACCATTCACCAAACTAGTGCCGAGTACAAGAAATTGCGGATCTCTACATCCAATCCCCCATACGCCTTCATGGTGTAGTGCTTAATTAGTTAAGCACGAGGACGACTTTAGCAGAACAGATAATTGTATGCTTAACTCAGGGTACCCAGTAGTATACCGGACGGCGCATAAGAGTAATGCAAACGAGCGACGCTGAGGATTTCATTAAATTTCATGTAAGCTGTGCAGAACGTACATAAATTATCTGTATAAACATATTAATTCTGTTCTGTTTATAAGAATAAGAATGAGAATATTTCCCTTTTGAACATTGGAAATATGTATTCTATTTATAATTGAATCAGTTTTATATAGGACCTCCGTTTTCTTGTATACAGTTTCAACCCGTCTTTCCTATTTGTCCATGGTTGATTGGATGTTATCTTGTAATATTACAGGACACATATTTTAAAATTTTAGTTGCTGTAACTACGGAGTATGGGCCAGACTTTGCATTGTTCATTTTCGTTTCCAACATGGATGGTTAATCCAGTGGAATGATCTGTAAAATGTAATGTTTATTCTGTGGACATCACGAAATGAACAGTATGGTTATCCGTCATTATCAAAGACCCAGAAATATGAGCATAAATATGCATATATTTAACAATCAATCGAACTGAATGAATATTTCTGTACACCTAGGATATGTGATCATAGTCTACACAACTTACTTGAGTTAAATTCAAGCCCATATAACCATTTATTTTTACCACTAAAATAATTCATTTTACATCACTTGGTATATTTCAAGAACAGGCGACAAGAAAATTAATGAAACAGGAAGTGAATGCCATTGTGCGAAGCTTTTTGATGGTTTTACTATTTAAATATAGTAAGGCCAATGCTGTTGTTGTGTAAACTATTTCATTGCTCATGTTTATTCTATGTAAATGTTAGCAAATGCCTTAAAATCAAGTGAAATAAATTACACGTTTTTTTTTTTTCATAAATAGACAACTTATAATATCAAGGGATAGCAACAGTTAAATTAAACGAAGGAAAGGTCCGAAACGGCGATCTGAAGATGATAGAGACCGAAACATTCCTTATAATAAGTCTGTCTTTTAATTTTAAATTTGTAGGATTTCAGAACCAATTTTCGCATTTGTAGAAACAAATCCACGAGGCCTAGATTAGGTTCCTTGCAAAATTTTATGTTTAATAAGAGAAAATATACCCATTTTATTTTAATATTTTTATAGATAATTGACGGTTAATTCTCAGAAGGGATTTATAATTTCGGAATAATACAGAGTATGAATCAATGGTGTATGTCACTTCTCTCTGAAAACATTTTACTGAACTCTATGCTCTACGGTATTGGGACACGAAGGAGGTTCGACATCATTACCAGCAAAGTCCGCCATTGACCGCCGTCCAGAGGCAGGGTTCTTCGTTCTCAGTCCCCAAAACCTCTCTTCTTAAGATGCATATATTTATTATCCGCTTATTTGCTTCTAGCTCTTCCAAGTGGTCCTTCCCCTATCCGAGATCAAGTGATCAACACAAACACAATCCATGGATATTGTTCAGACATTCCCTTTGCTAAAATCACGGACAGGTGGTTTGTATTTTTAGTTATTGTGAGAGTCCCCCTTGTGGAGTCGGGAACTCAGGGAGCTCAGTGCCTGGGGGTATAACTGTAAGACATAAATGCAGAGGCCTAGTCCTCCGGGTTGGGGGGTTGGACGCAAAGCTGACGACCTTCCTCTGTAAAATATTACTGTTGCAAAATCCAAAGAAATGAAGACAGAAGCTTCTGCGACAGAACCTTCTAAGGAAGGCTGTAGCTCAGAAAGGGCTGTCTTGCCAACGACGCCGCCGACGATGATGATGATGATGTTATTGCAAGAAAAAAGAAGAAAAATAAAAGGAACTGCCGTAACTTAAATATTTTGTTACTGAATTGGGCTTCCGTGTGTTGATTGCCCCGGGGGCACCTCCAACTCTAAATCTGGCCCTGCTCATGGCACTTTCCAAAGCCGAAATTTCAAATCACTGCATTTTGGATAAAGAGTCCCAAATTACTAGTTTCCTGTCGATCACAGTGTGGCTTGTATAGGTATTCATCTTTTGTAAATCCAATTTCGGGTTTTGATTAGTGTGCCAATTGTGCAGCTACTCAGGAACTTCCCAGCATTCTATGAAACCCGAAGGTTCATTACCGTGTTCACAAGAGCCCTCCACTGGTCCCTATCCTTAACCAGACTAATCAAATCCATCCCATCCTATCTCTCTTACATCTATTTTAATATTGTCCACCCACCTACACCTTGGTCTTCCTAGTGGTCTCTTTCCTTCTGGCTCTCCCTCTAATACCATATATGCATTCATCTTCTCCCCCGTTCGTGCTACATACTCTGCCAATCTCATCCTCCTTGATCATTCTAATTATAACTGGAGAAGAGTACAAGTTATGAAGCTCCTCATTACGCAGTTTTCTACAACCTCCTGTCACTTCATTTCTCTTCGGTCCAAATATTCTCCTCAACACCCTGTTCTCGAACACCCTCAGTCTATGTTCCTCCCTTAATGTCAGAGACCGAATTTCACACCCATACAGAACCACAGACAAAATTATAGTTCTGTCTATTCTAACTTTTATGTTTTGGACAGCAGACAAGAAGACACAAGGTTTTGGATTGAATAGTAGCAAGCCTTACCCGAGTTCAATCGCCTCTTAATTTCCTCCTGAATCAGATTTTGATTTGTTATCGTCGTTCCCAATTGTCTGAATGTACAGACACGTATAATGGCTTTAAATAACAATATTTTGCCTGAATTAACAAATTTATTTCTGATTAATCCAATTCAGTGAAATAAGGTAGAAAAATATAGGTTTATTATTTAATTTAAGGGAGACATAATTGTTAATAAGGAATTTCATTGATGTCAAAATTAATTATTTTGTAGGCAGTTTATAAATAATTTTTTGAAAATGGAAGAAGATTTGGAGCTGTAAAAGGAAGTAACATGGTTTGAGCCTGAACCTAACTACATACTTTCTTCCAGTGCCCAGATGTAGGATGCATGGAGATGAATTTCCACGCCGCCCACAGCCCCGTGCCTTCGCTTTATTTATTTATGGTTTGTTTTACGGTGCTCTGAGTAGCTCAGAATATCATAACACGAAATGGGGAGGATGTTTAATGAATAATGAACCAGAAATGTGAGGAAGGAAACGGCCGTACCCTCATTGGAGATAGTAACCGGGCGTTTGCCTGGAGGGACCGAGACATTCGTGAAGATCCTCACACAGGGTAACGGTATCCAAGCTTAAATTTGGAGAAAATGGCCTCTCAATTATGAAGCGAAAGTAGTCGTACTTATCATTTGGCCTCGAACTTTCTCCCGTGCCTTGTAAACTTGATGTATATTCACAAAACCAATACCACCTTATGCCTTTTATTTTTCGAAATTAGTCGCCCTGAACCAACCTCTTCCTACTTTTATTAAAACAAAACTGAAGGGAGATATAAATCTGTTTTTGAGCTCATATGCTTGTTTTCTAATAGAGTTGAGTACATAACCCTTTAAATAGCTCTTTCATTAGAGCAACGGCCAAAGTATCGGCTTTCAATTACTGGTAGAGTCAGGAGATTTTCTGTTCAGCATGCAGACCGCTTCTGGGGCTCACCCAGCCTCCTTTGAAACCTGTTCCGATGCCTATCTCTGGGGATAAAACGGCCAGAGCGTATTACCACTTCTATCTTGTACTGAGGTTATTTCCAATTGACCTAACCATTCCAACACATTATTGACCTGGGATCGATTCAACCTCTAACAGAAATGAGTACCAGGAATCTTCCTGGGGGTAAAGGATTGCCGATGCGTAAGGCCGACACCTACCGCCATCTGTGAACATATTTTCTGCAAAATATGAGATCTTCGACGTCTCACAAACCTATAGGCCTACATGGCCTGTTATAGAGATAGTTTTACTTGCTTTCTACCAAGGTCCAGTATACATCCATTCCCTTGTGCTTCTATTAGCATAGGGACAACTTTGCCTTTTACCTTTCATATGTTTCTTTAAATAGGTATTAACAGAAACAGTTTCCATGCTTGTTTGAAATTCCTTAAGCTCTAGGATCAAGCTTCGGTCTATATACATCATTCGTAGAAAGAAGGAAGGCCCAGTAGCATTTGTACCGACATAGACTTACATGAGAGCGCGCAGCTGTGCGTTGAATGGGACAGTTTCTTGATTTATTTAACGATCTCTTCAGTGACTGTAGCGTCGAATGATAGGATGATCAATGAATGCTAGATTGGAAAAGAGAGAAGTGGGCTTGTCCTATGTTAATTTCTTTTTTTCGTTGGCACCACAGCCCCAGTGGGCCTAGGCCTACCTCCATGAACTTCTCCGTTCACTTTTCTGTTTTTCTTGATCTTAGACATTCGGTAGGACTNCCTCTATGATATTCTACCAGTCTCTACATCCTACCAATAAATGCTGCGTACCATCAGTCCCGCCGAGCAAGCGAGTTCGGCCACTTGCTTAGCGGTATCTATAATGCTTCCCCCATCTATCAGAGGCCTTAGAGACTATTGTTGGGCGGGAAACGTCCTGGAATTTGGCTCGGTGATCCCCTTTTGGGATATGAGGTTCTTTTACGTCCCGTAAAGTTACGACACGGGACACACAGCTTAAAGTCCCTCCCGGAGGACTTGTTTCCTGAATTTTTCCGCCCTTAAAAATTCGACAACCTCCGCCGGGTATTTGAACCCGCGTACCACGAGTCATGAGATGGGAACGTTACCTCTAGAATACGGAGGCCGCTTTTAGCCTATGTTAATTACGATTACTATAATGGAGGTCCTTCGGAAAACTACGATAAATTTCAGTAATAATAATGAGTATTCGGTCCTTGAATTGAACCCGAGACACCTCGAAAGCAAACCAAGTATGCTTCCGGCTTTACAGAAATATTCAGGGATAAATTTGTCCTCTTATTCGGCCTCTTATTTCCATTAACATTAACACAATTGTAACATTTGGGAAGATATTTTTAGGCCTATGAGAAGTGAATTAGTATATATTTTAAGAATTCCGTCTTGTGGGATGTAGCGCCGTGAAAATATTTTGTTAGCCGACGTTTCGGAGGAACGTTTCGCCTCCATCTTCAAGATATAAGATATCCTCGAGCGATGAACCAGCTTGAGCAGGTGTCTGTAGACACATCGCTGGCGGATATTTCTTATACCCTGAAGATGGAGTTGAAACGTTCCTCCGAAACGTAGGTTAAAATATCTACACGGCGCCACATCCAACGAGACGGCATTCTTCATAGTTACAGCCGTGAAAACTTCAAATCTTACGTAGGGCATACTTCTCGAGGGATCAGTCGATCACAGTGGCCTTACGGTCTAAAGCATGAAATGTCTTCGTCCGCTCAAACACTGGGATCGTGGGTTCGAATCCCACTCAAGAATGGATGTGTCTATGTAGTGGCCTTGCGACGGGCTGATTCCCCGTTCAAGGCGTCCTACCGACTACCTTTTGTAGTGCGTATTGCCTAGGTATTCCCTTTTATGTATTCCCGATAAATGCAGACTTCGTCCCTTGTCATGTTTCACCTGTACAAAGCTCATTAGAAGTCCGTTGGATCTATGGCGGTGAAAGGGAACATATATAGAAATATCTTGTCGGTCTGAATGAAACATTATAGAACTGAGCTGTATGCTTCCATTTCTGTCACTCAGAATCACTGTTTTTTTTTTTTTACTTTGTCCGTCGTCCTCTATTCTAAATACTACAGAAGACAACGTTTCAGAAGCTAGATCTGTTTCCGTCCTCAGATGAAGGGAGGCTCTGGGTCCCTTTGAAAGAGCTAACCTCAGTTACCAGTGGTTGAGATATTAGCTCCTGATTGAAGTTATGTCCTTCTAAGGGGCCCAACAGAGTAAGTGTTTCCCTCTTACCTGATGACAAAACACCGGTCTAGAAAACCGAGATTAACGGCCGTGGGGATTCCTTGTGCAGACCTCGTGACACCCTATATCCGCAAAAAGTTGGCACTAACTTAGCCGACGAGCGGCGGTCGCTCGGTCGGTATAATTCGCTTGCGGCCTACAATCCACGGATTTTGTTTTTTAGGCGACAAACAGACTCAGTTTTCAAATCTTTGTGTTTTTTGGTTTTTAGGACGATCCTGAATGTTATACGTCAGTGTCAGAATTCCTCAGAATCTACTTGCATTTTTGTCTTTAACAAAGCTTTCCGAGGTCGACTGCAATGTTGATATAATATGTGAGAAGGGAAGTTAGGTGGCTGGATGTAATATCTGAGGTTTATGTGGCCGCTAATATTAATATTTCGGTATTCTGGGAATATGATAGCCGTTTTACAGTCTATCAAATGGGTTATATCTTCTGTGCTCAGAAGTGTGGATGTTAAGTCCAATTGTACATCTGAGCATTTTGTTTTCAAAAACTAACATACGGAACAGGTTGCTATACGGGTAAGGCTCTAGAACTCCATTCGAAGTACCTTGGCTCAAGTTTCGAGCAGGGTACCGGCTATCGTGACTGAAGAATTTCTTGTGTTTCTTAAGTACC
This sequence comes from Cryptotermes secundus, assembly GCF_002891405.2. NCBI lineage: Eukaryota > Metazoa > Arthropoda > Insecta > Blattodea > Kalotermitidae > Cryptotermes > Cryptotermes secundus. The sequence continues at coordinate 1,487,217 of NW_019729213.1, read as the reverse complement.
TCCAAGTAAGCCTGGGATAGTCCATCAACTGGACCTCCAACTGTTTCTCACCAAATTATTTCCAGTCCATCATTCTCCAGTCATTCTGAAATCCATGCTACGAGGCTAGAGCCTGTCATATTACGAATATAATAAGTGCCTTTATACGAGGAAATTTTTGTCTCGAACAATTATTCGTGTTCAATTCTTACTGACGAAGCCCTCTGGCCCAATTAAATTCAGACTCAACTTCTAAACTTACTTACTTACTTACTTTTGGAGCTGAGCCCTTCTTGAAGTGAAGTAAAATCTTGAGAATTTCCCAGTATTTTACGGAACCTGAAGGTTCATTACCGTGTTCACAAGAGCCCTCCACTGGTCCCTATCATGAGCCAGATCAATCCAATCCATACCCTCCCATCCTTTCTCTCTAAGATCCATTTTAATATTGACATGTTAGGTGGGTCCCTGTCACCCTGTCATGGCGCATCCTCAGGTTGCGGATGGAAGAGACGCCCTCTAGGTTTGGAGGGAAGCTGCGAATATATTAAATAAGCAGTCTAGGACAGCCGACAAGGGATGGTCCTCCAGTTTGGAGGTTGGGCGTGGGGCTAACAACTCCTCACCGTAAAAATAAACTCGTTACCAAAATTCTCAAGAAGACTCTAAACTTATAAATCCTTTTAAAATATTTAGTAGGTTTCATTTTATATCGGATAAACCACTAACAGCGTCTCAACCGACAAACTTTAACACAAATATACAGAAAGAACTAATCCCTTACATTCATGTCGCTACATATTCAGGATCTAATACGACACGCACCACATGATAACCTCGTGTCCAACAGTTATATTATTGTTAAGCGCGTGTTCGTTGCGGGAAGTGTTTATTGAGCTTTTGCCTAGTAAAAATAAGATGGAACACAGACAACAAGGTAATATCATAAACAATTTTTAAAATAAGGAAAGCAGGCTTAAACCTGGATACCATGCCCCAAGTGTCATTAGAATCTAGGATTCCAGGTTAGAGCGATTGAGTACAGTAAGCGTTCTACACCACACAACCATCATCTGCGTTGTGGTCTAGTTTACGGCGCTATAAATAATCGCTATATAGCGTCGAATAGGACGATAGTGAATTATTTTTTATTGCTAGTGGGGCGGGACTAAGTCCCTTACACTGCGGCCACTTCTGGCCTATTGTACCAGCCCCAGATGATAGGTGACGGTGATTGTGGAGCAATTGGTGGAATGAAGATTGGCAAGGGAAACCGAAGTACTCGGAGAAAACCTGCCCCAGTGCCACTTTGTCTACCATAAATCCCACTTGACGACACCCCGGGATCGAACCCGGGCCGCCGCGGTGGAAAACCAGCGACTAACCGCTTGAGCTATGGCGCAGCTCTAGTAAATGATAAATTGGAAAGCGTTTTTCATAGTATAATCAATGTATTATCCTGGCGTTTTACTAGAGAGACAAGAAAGTCACGGAAAAGCTCAGCACTACCGGTGTCCCTGTCAAGATTCGATCTGAAGTTATCCAGAAAACATATCTCGAGAGTAACCGGTACACCAACGTGCTCGGCAGGAAAGCTATGGTCTGCTGTATTAGTCTGTGGGCAATAGACCTTATTATCATCTATTGACGTTTCTTATTACTGAGAAAGCCTTCTCAATAATTCTCTTTGGTCTCACAAGCGCTCCTCATATTTCTATGTCCAGTTTTGCTCAAGATCTTCTGTTATTTCTTTTAATATCTTTAGTATGTTATGAAAGAGCCAAATTTGCATACCGTATTATAATAACTGGTCATTCTTATTTTGTGAGCAAAGTAGGAACTCAAGTTATCGAGAGTATGTTAATTTATCATAGCTTAAACCTGACACAATGCGTTTCGTAACCACTGCTAGATAAGGCAGGAATTCATTTATTAATCCATTCTTGAATAAAATATTCATTATACAGTAAAAACAATAATAGAACTATCCGGAGAGGAAATTACAGACTTATCTAATGCCAGAACAAGTGAGTCAGCAACTGGCAACGTCAGAAGAAATTTAAAGTATAATGAAAACGACCTGCAGATGTGGTTACAATAATTTTCATTAACATCAGAATACTCTGCAAAATGTTATCAACAACATCCGGATTCCGACCACAATTTGGGAGGAAAAGAAATTCCTACAACGATTGTTCGAACCTCTTTCTGAAATCAAATATACTAATAAAAATTCCATATCTCTGATCTCTTTGTGTCACCTTAATGTATTCTTTATAACCGGTTGTTGGAGGTTCCTTTCATGCTTTATTTTCTTACTTCTAAACGCAAGAAGGGATTCAAAACCTTTGACTTAAAACGTCCCTCAAAAATTAATTCATATATGTTGAAGATTCTGTTTACCGCCTCTGTGGTCTAGTGGTCAGAGTTCCTGGTTACAGATCTAGATGTCCCGGGTTCGATTCCCGGCGCTACCTGATTTTCTGAGAAGTAGTGGGTCTCGAACGGGGTCCACTCAGCCCGTGAGCATAATTGAGGAGCTACTTGAATGGAAAAGTAGAGGCTCCTGCATAGAAAATCGAAATTAACGGCCGTGGGGATTCGTTACGCTGACCACGCGACACCCTCTACCCGCTAAAGTTGGCACTAACTTCGCCTACAAGCGACTGTCGCTCGGTCGGTATTGTTCGCTTGCGGACTACAGGCCACGGAGTTTATTTGTTGTTTGTTGAAGTTCTTGTTTATTGCCGATGTTCTGAATTTTATTAACAAACTTCTTGTGCAGGAAGGTGCAGTGTGAGACAAGAATCAGAGAATGGCTTTCCGTGATCTACGATTCTTCTTGGGTGCGATAAGTTGTTGTCTGTTATTTTAAGGCGTTGTCAACAGCTGCTACATATAGCGGCCCGTATTAGGTAAAAGAAAGGTAAAGCTATCCTTGTACGAGGCCGTGGAGGCCCATAGGTTTGTGAGATATCGAAGCTCCCACATTTTCTGAAAAATCGATTCACAGATGGCGGTGAGGTTGTCAGCCTTACGGCCCGGCCGCCCATTACCCTCCAGGAAGATCCCTGGTACTCATTTCTGTTATGGGCTGAGTGGACACCAGTGCCATAGTGCGGCTGGAAGAATTAGGTAAATTAAAAAATCTATTTACGTCATTAGGAATCGAAACCGCTACATTTCGGCTTGTAGCATGGTCCCTGAGTCAACTACACTACCACGTACCCCCCAATGATGGGTTGATAGATGAATGAGGTTTTGGAGAATATTTTGGAAAGAAGCGGTATTTGCATAATTGAGGTACTACCCCGGAATCTTTTTTTGGGGGGGGGATGAGGAAATATAAAAGGGAACCATTTCAATCAAACTATAAAAATTCTTAGCAAAATCAAAACATAAAATCAATCACAATCCATCAAGAAATTTCGTAATCATGAACCTCAATACAATTCCTCCAGTCTAACTTAAAGACACAAACGTTCCGAGCAAACCCAAAACGCAAACATTTAGGAGAATATCATAACAATAAACTTCGTTGTAACTGTTCCTTATAAACTCAAAGGACAGCTGTTGTCACAAAAATCCTGAAGAAACTCCAGTACATAAATCTCACTACAACTATTCCGAACAAACTAAAAAAACAGTATTCTTAGTGCGACTATTCCAAACAAACTCCGTGGAGCTTGGTCGTTCTTGAGAAGCCGCAATTCGCTCAGCTACTCAAGAATTGAAACTTTCCGAACGAACTCAAATCTACAATATCATCACAAGCCTTGCGACCTAATCCATAAATAAGTCTAAATGCAATCAGTTACAAGAACCCTGCACCTATACCGAAGCAATCGAACCGCTGTACTTCCAAGCAAAGTGACAATAAGATGCCTAGATCTGTAACTGAAGTCAGGGGAGCCCGCCTCGGCTTCTCGCGTGGCGCAGGAACTCTAGTTATGCCAGTCATTTACATTTTCCACGTCCCCTCTAATTTACAACCTCTCCAGCCCTGCCAGCCTTAATCTCGATTGTTTGGGTTGCTTTGGACTAATTAAACGGCGGGGGTTTTCATTAGACAGGCCGCCCACCAGGAGATCCTGGGTCCTCTGTATTCTGCAGCTAGCTCCAGATGTGCTGATTGCATTCGAGATGGGAAAGCTACACGAGTTTCTGCTTTTTAAGGACATATATTCAGGAAGCACATCCCATGTTGTAATACGATGTTACGTTAAAGGGATCTAAGCAGAAGATGAGTGGATTCGAGAAGCATATTAACGCGCAAGCTCATGAGTTCTGTAGTAAAAGTTATAATACATTTTTTGAAAGGTAAAATTGAACATGTAATGCTGAAAGGTTAATTTTAAGATGCTCTGCGCTAAAATATCTTCAGTCTAAACAAAAAATAAACTTTTCATTTTAATATGAAGGTGAGATAGTGCACAGTCATTGTCATCTCTCACTGAAAGAAGGTTTGAGAAATTTGCATTTCAGTTTTAATGCTGAAAGCGGCCGTTCCTCTCACTGATGTTTCTAAACTGAATATTCCTGTAGAAGGTAAAGTTGTCCCACTGCTTAACTAATCAAGTACTACGCCATGGTGTTATGCTTAATTAATTAAGCACAGGAACAACTTTACTCTATTGCGACGTGTTATGTCGGGAATAATGAAACAAATCATACACATTGAAAATTGTCTCCGTTGGTGTACATTCGACTCTGAGAAGCCAGCGATGCTTTGAACTTTATCGTAAAAGGTACTGTAACTGACCGTAGAGGCCCATAGGGTTGCCAGACGTCGAGGTTCCCATATTTTTTAGACAATCGGCTCACAGTAGTGAGGTTATCAGCCTTACGCGACGTCCAGCCGCCATTTACCCTCAGGATGATTCCTGGTACTCATTTCTGTTAAGAGTCTGAGTCGATCCCAGGGCCATAGTGCTGCTGGGAGGATTAGATCATCTGAAATATCCAATGACCTTATCGAGAATCGTACCCGCGACTTTTCGGCTTGTAGAATAGTGACTCAAACAACTGGGCTACTGCGTGCCCCGCTAAAATAAGTAAATCCATATAGAAAACATCGCTTCGAAAAATTTCTCAAGTATTGTTTCGCGTATTCGTTGCCGGGGACTCTCATTTATCGGTCTGTTACGTAGCAACGGCCATCTATTCTGGCTCCAATATCCCACCCTTCACGTGTCATGTCGCAATATGAAGAGTATTGGAGTCCGACTGATACTGTCTATTATTAATTTGCTTGCTTTGACATACGTAGGTCGAAACTTTCAGTAAGGGAAACAGAGACTAAGTTGGATGTGGTTGCTAGGAAATGAAAAGACAAATTTCACGTTGTCTGTGTGCGACCCTGAGCATGGAGTATGCGACGGACTGACTCCCACACGGGAATGCTCATCCCAACTGCAAACTCTCTGTCTGGAGAGGAGGATAAGAAACGTGAATAAAAGAAGAGAACTTCAGAATAAAGGAACAGACAACTCAGACTAACTTATAGAGTTTTTGGTATGAGGATAGATGAAAAGAAGGGGCGGGGTGAGTTTTCTGAGTAAATACTCTCCCTTTTCCCTTCCTTCATTCTCCTAGCAGGAAGCGAGGATAGGTTTTATTGTCGGCGGATCCTGAGTGCTTGCAGACTGGACTCTGGGGAGTGGAGGCAAATCAAAGCCAACCAAGAAACTCCTACAATCTAACTTCTCTTGGTACACAATGCAAAAGTGTAGCCAAGTGGAATAAGGACCTCGAGAATTAGTCTTACACCTCATATATTTTATGTGTGTCCAGTGGCGGCCGTTTATGGGCAGCATAAACTACAATATTCCTCCAACGTGGACTATGACGGAAGCTTAATGCATAATATTTTCCTTTCATCTTTTTATGTGAAGGCCACAAAATACTTGTGATTAATATTAATCAAAGGAAGAACTTGCACTGGGGGTCTTTGAGAACAGAATCCTGAGGAGAATATTTGGAACGAAGAATGATGAAATAATTGGAGGTTCGAGAAACTTGCATAATAAAGAGCTTAAACTTTACCCTTCGCCATACGAAAACAGAATGATCAAGTCAATTACAATGTGATGGGAAGGTCATATAGCACACAGGAGAGAGAAGAAGAATGTTTATAGCGTTTCGGTGTAAAATCCAGAAGAATATAAACCACTAGAAACTTCTAAAGGATAATACTGTGACGTGCCGCCATGAAGGTCGGACTATAAGGCGTCCATTGTGAACAACGGCTAGTAATTCCTAGGCAACGGTCTGCTTATATTTCGTTGCTTAGGAATTGCTAGCTGTTGACCAGCAATGGACGCCTTATAGTCCGACCTTCCTGGCGGCACGTAAAAATATTAATATGGATATTAGATAAATACAAGTAGTTTGGCGTAGGCTAGACTGGATTCAACTGGCTGAGGGTAGGGACTAGTGGAGGGCTGTTGTGAACACGGTAATGAAACTTCAGGTTCCGTAAAATGTGGGGAATTCTTAAATAGTTGAGAGCCTAATGACTTTTCAAGGCCTCAGCTCCATGTTAGTTTTTATTCTTTCTCATAAGTAATTAAGGAGTTATGGTTTAAGTACTAAAATAATCTACTCTTACGTTTCAATTTACGCTGCTTTGCCTGAAGAGCTCACGTGGCGTAAAATGAGATGGAAAGATACAGAAGTAAACAAGAATTTGGAAGGATGTGATTGTGTTGTATTAGAAAGAACCATCTCATCTTACGCCTGGGAAAATTTGACCAAAATAAGTCATGATAGTTGTGTAACCTGTGCTGGATTCGAATAGGATACGTTTCGAATTGGAGTACATCTTCAGTGTTAGAGCGAAAGAAAACTGTCCGGTCAAGAACTTAACAAATTTTTTAAGGATCTGAGAATCTGACAGTGGTTGTTATGAAGAATTCTCTCTTCTTGGATATAGGGACTTTCATTCCGTTGAAAGTCAACCGACGTTTCGGAGGAACATGTCGCCTCCATCTTCAGTATCTAAATATAAGCCAAGCAATAAACCTGCGTGAATCAGGTAGCAGGCACAGTTCTGCAGAGTACACAGCATTATATCCCAGGAGATAGAATTCTCCTCAACTTACTGTATACAATACCCACATATGTGATTGGTCCTGTATTATGCCTACGCATGACTAAATGCACACCCAGCAAGTTGACTCAAGCGAAAACGCTTTCAAATTCTATTTGAGAAGCGCCAAATTCGAATATTGGCTGGGACATCAACTGCCCTGAGATTTTCGTGGTAAAGGAACTTCAGAATGAAACAGATTTCGAAATATAAGAAATGGATGGGGCGATGCGGCTGTCCCTTTAGCCTACACGAGTAGTTTGAGTGCGATACTCGCCCTCAGCTACCTGTAGCCTTCTCAGTATGGCGGAGCACATTTTGCTTTCTCCACGTCCTCTTATGTATAATTCAGTCATTAAAGACATGTGATGCGCAAAGATCGCTGAGGTAGCTGAATGCAAGGCGCGTCTGACACGCACTCAGAATATCCTTAGGCAAATTTCCTGATTTCCTGATAATATTCGTAATTTCCTTGTGCACTGAATTATTGTGACCTTGCAGGCTTACAGACCATCATGGCCTTGTGCTCTTGTTTTTCTTGGCTTTCTTAACGACCCCTTCAACATTGAGGCCTTGTAGCGTAGAATTGTAGCATTATTTATTAATGGTAAAGGATCTGGAAGGAAGCGGTCATGGCCTAATCAAGATACTATCCCGGTATTTGACTGAAGTGACTGAAGAAATGCATGAAGACCATCAGAATATTCGGTGACTCGACCGAGAGTCCAACCAAGCACCTTATTAGCCAAACGTTCCGACTGCACGTATTTCCAGATTCTAAAGGGTTCTGACGTTTGTGTATAGCACTCAGAATTACTGGGTTCATGTACTTTGCCCATCGTCCGGTATTCTAGAAACTAGAGAACACAATGTTTAGGAGACTGGATCTGTTTCCGTCTTCAGGTGAGAGAGAAGACACCTACTGAACAGAGTTCCTTAGAAAGAGTTAACCTCAATCATTGGGCGATGTATTTTTTATTTTCTAGAATACTGGACGATGGATAAAGCCCAAAAATTCAGTAATTCTGAGTTCCAACTTTTTGTTTATAAGTACAGAATTTTTCTGCAAAAAAGTGATTTAAAGATTATTTATTTACCCAACTTCATGTTAGGCGTATGTAAGATTACAGTTGGCATAATGACAATTCGTCACTAACAGGAAAATATGATGAAAGCAGAATGATTCTGATGTACCTGATACCGTTTTCTTTAAATTCTCCCGTCCGGATTCCTAAAGAAACCACAACGCAAAAGTTAAAACAGTAGAAGGCCAAGAAGTATTTAACTTAGAATTTTGAAAATTTCTATAAAAGTACTCTAGGAAAACAGGTGGCTTCATGAGCGAAACACAACCAAAAGGCCAATACGACACTTTTGATGGACTCGCCATAACCCAGGCGATTAGTCGCCAGCATCGCACAAGGTTGTACTGTTTCGATCCCAGGTCAAGTCATGTCGAATTTGTGGTGGTCAAAATGACACTGTGGCAGGTTTTCTTCAAGTACTTCGGTTTCTCCTGCCAATTCTCTTTCCACCAACTAATCCATTTTCATTAATCATCCTCTCATCAATGCGATCTTTTCTCGATACTGACAGCGTCTTCAGAGATAAACAAAAAGTTCTGGGAAGAACAAATCACCTACTTCGCTTTAGTACGACACGTGCTGCACAGAAAATGACGCCGACAAAAATTATTCTTTTGTTGCGTGTGTATTCGTTGCATCGGCAACGTTTTTACGTTACGGTTGCCTAGCAACGATAGGATACACATATAGACATATACCCTGATGGGAGGGATTTATGAAGTACGCCGTTTAGATGGGCTCATGTGCCATGACATAAATATCAAGTTTCATAAAGATTGGTTGAGCCATTCAGATGTTGGAGGAGGATACTTAGACACACAGACAGCATGGTGATAATATTTGCCTACTTTTTATTTATTTTTTTTTCCAAAATAAAGAAAGTAGGCTAGAAAGAAACAACATTTGAAAGTTTCTTTATATCGCTACACTAATCGTAATATTGAGGAAGAGTTACATTTTCTGTTTGACCAACAGCTTGATGCATTTGACGCTACTGAACAGAACCATCACTGTACCATTCTCGTCTTTTCTCGATTTCTTATAATTACGAAAGCTTTGTTTCCAGCTGTAGAGTTAGTCCTCCCTCCTATTCTCTGCTCTACCTTCTCCAAGTTTTGTACAACTTCCTACACACTGCGCAAACATCAGAATTCTCTCTCTGTTCCAAGTTTCGCGGCAATCTAATAATGCTCGGTGCAGCCCATATGGTTGAGTCTGAAACGCTTTTCTTGCTTCGTTGATAATTCGGGTTTCAAATTAGCAGTGCGTTGATTTATCATTATAATTCTGTATTAGACTTCATATTAAAAGTTTCAAGTATGAAGCCTGTTCTCTTGTTAGACACCGAACTGCAGAATTCTCTCAGTACACTGTTACTACAGCAAACAGCTATATACGGGTTGCTCCCTTGTGGATCCTACAATAGAAAGTCAAGGGCGTTAGCTAAGCATGTAAAGTATATATTATTTTTTTTAGTGCTAGTGGGTTGGGACTAAGTCCCTTATACTGCGGCAACTTCTGGCGTATTGTACCAGCCCCAGATGATAGGTGAGGGTGATTGTGGAGTAATTGGTGGGATGAAGATTGGCAGGGGAAACCGAAGTACTCCGAGAAAACCTGCCCCAACGCTACTTTGTACACCACAAATCCCACTTGACCAGAACCGGGATCGAAACCGGGCCGCGGCGGGAGGAAGCCAGCGACTAACCGCTTGAGCTATGGCGTAGCCATGTAACGTATATAACTCATATTCTGAGAATCCTGGGCTTTATTCACAAAGTTTGTTGTCCTCAGAAGGATTTTTACGGCGTTTAATAATCAAATTGTAAGTAATTTCACAAAAATTGTATATGACAACCTTCAGAAGTTTAACGTTATATCTCACAGTAAAATTTATGATATTTCGGAGACTGTTCATTGTCCTGCTTTTTTAACAATGTTTCTGAAACTGAACTCTGCTCCTTACTTCAGCTAAGCCCCAGAAACTTTGTTTCAAATATAAAACAGTGCGATGGATAAGGTCACAAAAGTAAATAACTACCAAAATACCATCGTCAAGAATTTTTAAACTTATAATTTATAGCACGAATATTCCAATTTCGAATTATTTTTGGAATATCCTGTTTCATTCCCATATTCTCATGATTTAAATTCGAATAAATTTAAATCCATTCTTAAAACTGTAAAACAGTTCCTGTGGTAAGCCATTATTTTAACCTGGTTTCCTAAACAGGGCTTATGCGATCTCCATGTTGTTTGTGCCTGTAAATATGCCCCTCATTCAACATTTGAAAGCGTGAACCAGACTTTATGAATCTTGGTATATACATCCTGGCAGCTGAGCAGATCTCAACGGCGTACTTCATGAATCCCACCCATTTTTCATTGTGTCTTTGTCCCTTATCATTGTTAGGCAATGGTTCGGTAAAACTGTTACTGCGGCAACGAATACACATTCAGTCCGTGTTGTATGGAAACAAATCAGGCGATTAGATCTTCCCAGTATTTCTCGTTTCATTTTTGAAAGGTAAAGTTATCCCTGTAACAGGCTGTGGAGGCCCATAAGGTTGTGAGACGTCGAGGCTCCCACATTTTTTAGACATTCGACACATAGATGGCGGGAGCCGACCTCCTTTACACCAAGGAAGATTCCTGGCACTCATTTCTGTTAGAGGCTGAGTCGGCCCCAGGGCTATAGCGTAACCGTCCTCCTTGATCCTACGTTGTGCTCCACTTATCACCGTCCTCCCTCTTCTCGTGGATGTCGAGAAGTTAGGTGGGAAGGGAGGAGAATTGTGATTGTCTGAGCTGGTACGCGAGAGCAGGTAAAGACGGGAGTATCTGGGTTCTGTTCAGTAATTTGTAGAGCTGAGTTCCTATCCCGGGTCTTATACTGGTCTGGTTCGGGTAGGGCAGGAAGAACCTTTCACTACAATCACACACACACCACTTTAGACCGTTGCACTTAGTAATCATATAATTCCCTCCGGCTCACTGAATACAAATGAATCTATTAATAACACTTGTTTAGAACTTTACTTGTAATACTTTTACGGAAGGGACGTAGTCGTAATTTTGTGTCCGACTTTGCCGAAAGTTGGATGAAGACTCCTTGAGGTAGAATGCACTCTCTCTGAATCCCGAGGTCCACGAACCACGGACTCCAGGAGAAATCCACTCCTCCACTTTTGCCATTGGTTAAGTTTTCAAACTAGGAGGTTCCCTAATTTTGAATTTCCAATCATGTTGCTTTGCTATGTGATTCTGGCAGATGCTGACCTGACGCTATAGTTGACAGCCCCTTGATGCGTTACGATCAGGGATGAGGCTCCGGCCGTCCCACTTTTAAGTTATCGCTGTTCCGAGCTGTCAGCTCTCAAATTCTCAAAGACTTTCCGACTTTGCTGAAACTGCCAGAATTCCAGGAAAGTACCAGATGTTACTTCCTGTCCACATAGCAAAACTTGAACTATGTCCCTTCTGCGTGTAAGAGTTGGCTATCTGCCGGATCTCTTTCTGTATTTACTTGACATTATCTTAATATAGGTATAATTAATATACAATAGTCCTCCAATTAGAATGAACGGTTACAATAGTACGGCCGGAAGGATTAGGTAAATTAGAAAAATATATCCACCTCATAGGGACTCGAACCCGCGACCTTCCAGCTTATAGTGTAGTGCCTCAGCCAACTACGCTACCGTGTGCCCCCTCGTTTAAATTGCTTATATTCTCACATGTAGCATGTATTAGGGAAATTATAATTACATTAATACTTCTGGTTCAAAATCCTGTTATGAAGGAAGAACTGTAACTATGAACGATAACAATATATTTCTTTGGAGAAACAAAACTGGGAATGGAGCTGATTCATCTGGCTCAGGATATGCTACAGAGATGAGCTGTGATTATGGTGACCAAACTTCCGGTAATGAAAGACGGAGTCATTACATTTAACAAATAACAGCTCATGAAGAAGGACTCTGGTTCAACAACGTGAATTTCTTAAATATTCCACGTTGATTAGAATCTGCTGAAAATTCCCATCTTCTGTGATATAATGCCGTATAGTCCATCGAAAACCAACCGACGTTGCGGAGGAACATGTTACCTCTAATTTGAGGGTCAAAGAAATAAATCGTGGTACCGGCTTCTTTCTAGTTTCTTGACTTTTCGTCTACCCTGACGATAGAGATGAAACTTCTTCCGAAACTTCTGCTGGCTTTTAACGGACTACACAGCGTTACAGACCCTAAAACAGAACCGCCACTGTGTGAACCTCAAATCCTACAGAATCTGCTCTGTTCAGACATGCTCCTGAGAGTTTTCACAAAACATTAAATTTCTCTCGAACAAATATTGCTCCATATGGAGCAATCAGCAAAAGAGTTATATTTTTCTTATGTAAATTCTAGACTCTTAGAATATTCCCATTGGAAGATATTTTACGTAACATAGAGCCTCGTTTATTTTTATATTGGCAGGCCATTCATTGGTCCTGTGCCAAATAGCTATTCCTGCCTTACTGCTGGAAAAACTCATATCCCAAAATGTGCAAGATGTATTTATATGAAAAAGAATATTTTTCTTTTTTCCTGGGAACTTGAGCAGAATACTGCTTTATGTGGGAGCATTACAAGAACTATAGAAACGCATTGCATCTTCCTGTTATGAAAGGGAGGGTTGGAAGCTCTTGGTAAACAAGCTGAGACTGCAGTAGAGACGCGGAAAGGAAGCCCATGTGCACACACAAAGCAAAATCATATAGGGTTGCTGTAGCCTGTGATGTCTGTAATCCAGGGCAGATATACACGAACTCTGAGGAATGCATGCTTATAACTCTTTATGAACTACAGAGCGCCTCACAAAGTGTTCTAAATTACTAAGAACGAACATAAAATAGTAAACTTGAAGACTTGTGTCCCGAAGGAAAAGAAATTTATAAAATTTTAACAACCTGAAAAGTTATATCTTCTGGGATATAACGAATTATACTCCATTTAATGTCAAACCGACGTTTCGGTGGAACATGACGCCTCCGTCTAGAGGATCGAAGAATAAACTGGGCAAGAAATCAGCGTGAAAGCAGGTGGAAAGCAGAGCGACTGGCGATATGTTCCTCCGAAACGTCGGCTAACCTTCAACGGAATACGCAGTGATATATCCCATACAACAGGAATCTTCATAATAAGAGCTGTGAGAAACTCAGACCCTATTAATTTATTTGTTCCACTTTTTGTGCCGGACTGCTTTTAAAAAAATGTGCAATTATAATTAAATTCGACATAATAGTGTCACATGTATTAGTGGCTAGTAGACGGGGTTTGGTTTGATGAGTCGATGTATGGGATATTCACCAGTCGTAAGTACAATTAATTATAACGCTCTCAAAACTACTGGAGCTACAACGAATAAATAACCTCTGCTTACACTAGTCATTGCTAGGTAACAAATCTCAACAATGGCTATGCCTTTACAATGTCTTCACTGTCCGTTTCCTGGCAACGGATTTATAACATAGGAACTATAACAGTTTCATTAAATTACACACATAAAATCTCCTTTTCACACGTGCAATACTGCAACTAACTCTTTTCTTCACAGCCTCCCGTACATAACTGAACACTCAACTGGACTGTGTACTCCTCCTCTGTCCTGAGTCTGAGTCTGAGTCTGAGTCTGAGTCTGAGTCTGAGTCTTATGTTACGACGGACGGTCAGTCGACCAGTCTCTCTTGGAATATAGCACCCATCTGGGGTTTACAATCAGTTTTTTATTGCTGTCAGACAGTTGCTGGTTTGTTGATGTGGGGCGCTCTCTCTTATGAGAGGATGGGTCTGTCGTTTACAGTCGCTGCTGGTCCTCGCCAGCTAACACGTTCCCGGGTCAGAGCCCCGTGGGACTTCCGACAATATTTTACTGTCAGATTCGAGACTTCTCTTTTTGTCGCCTCCTATGACTCTCAGGGCTACGGTGGAGGTATTCAACCCCGCCTCCACACGGGAACAAAGTCAAACTTACTTAATGACTCGCGGTTTATCGCCAATCAATTCGTCTTGGTGCCAAGCCCCTTGAGTCCCACGACCGAAGATTTTTCCAACAGAACTCTTGCGGTAATAGTAATCCTCTCTGATGAGAAGATGAGTTTGTCTGTTTGGCGTATTTCCATAATATCCAAACCCCATATTTTACGTATTTCGTCGAAGTGATAGATTTCGTGAATGATTTGCACTATTTAGTGAGACAAACATGTATCTGTGTTTGCAGGTTATGTCCAGGACCTGTCTTCTCTTCACTTCACCGCATACTTGCCCAGGGTGGAGAGGGAACACGATGAAGGACTGGCCTATCCTCCGCACCATTCCCCTCAGCCATCATACGCGACATTGCAGACTGTCGCGGAAACTGAGCATCAGCACGTCGAGATGGGTCCCGACAGACGGCCGTGGGTCGAGCCGTTGCCACCTCCCTCCTCCGCCTCCATCTCCGCCCCGCCGCCAAGGAACAGGAAGTCCCTAGCGATGTGTTTTACAAGTACTGGAGCCGCCTTATCGCTGCCGCCCAAGAAGAAGGACATCTACAGACCATATTCTTTAGATGACAGACCTGTTAAGACGCAGGAGCCGGCATCGATCCGGCGTCCTGCAGAGGAAGATCTCACTGCAGCGCACGCAATTCTGGATCTCAGTGCGTCGACGGCTGCTAACATCACCGTCCAGTCCGAGCCGAACCAACAACATGAAGAGCAGAAACGTGTGGTAGCTCCCATATTCAGGCTAGGCAGCCAACCCACTGGGAAGACAGTGGCATACACATACGAGGCGTTCTTTGTGAGTGATGGACGATCAAAGAGGAAATCCCTGAGTTCAACAGGAATATCAGCTTTGCCAGAGATCACTTCAGAGAGAGCAACAGAGAATCGAACCCGGTATACATGCACGGAATGCGGGAAACAGTATGCGACATCGTCCAACTTGTCACGCCATAAACAGACGCACCGAAGCCTTGATTCTCAGTCCGCCAAGAAGTGTGTCACGTGCGGGAAAGCATACGTGAGCATGCCCGCGCTGGCCATGCACCTCTTGACGCATAAGTTGTCTCACGCGTGCGGTGTGTGCGGTAAGCTGTTCTCACGGCCCTGGCTCCTACAGGGACATCTCCGCTCGCACACGGGCGAGAAGCCGTTCGGATGTGCTCACTGCGGCAAGGCATTCGCTGACCGTTCCAACCTGCGCGCGCATATGCAGACACATTCTGCCGACAAGAACTTCACATGTACGCGCTGCCATAAGTCTTTCGCACTCAAGTCTTACCTCAACAAGCACCTCGAGTCCGCGTGCTTCAAGGACGGCCCCACCAATATCCCAGCACCTGACGAGGCTTCGTCGCCTGGAATGGCAGCAACTTGCCCATCTCTCTCCCCACCTCCTGAAACGTCACATCTCCTGACGCCTTCCCCCGCACCTCTAAACATCAGCTATTCCTGTTGAAATAATATGATATAAAAACTACGTCCACCCAATGTTTAAAGTTCTGTTTCCAAAAGCCACTATATCCCCACGGATCCACCTATGGTACTGTATCACAGATGCCGGTATGCGGGTGATGTGATTTCCCGGATTCGTGGGAAAATTTATGTGACGTGGAGAATTAATCCTTTTGACATGTATGATCTTTCTAGATTACACGTTTTGTAACAAAAAAAGTCTAGATAAGGAAACAAGAGAGAAGATATTTATCTAATGTTAAATATATTAGAAATAGACTACTTATCTAATCAGTACCTTACGTTCATATTTATAAAGGAACACACGAGCACTCCAGTGTACACTTGTGAATGCTATAGTTTGCGATGCACCGGAATACAGATACACCCTCCTTACAAGTCACAAGCACAATTTTATTTTATGCATCTGGGCACAATCTTTTAAACGGAAACGCTATAGATAATAAGTGTAGTAACTTAAAGTAAATAAATACATTAAACAAATCGGAAATTCAAATAAATCTTTTTTTTATATTAAGTAATTAATCATTTGAGTTCTAAAAATGAATATTAATTTTGGAAATATGACTCATGACCTTTTAAAATTACTTGAAGTGCATTACAACCGTATTACACCAAGTACAGAAGAACACGGCATGTGTGTCACCCCTCTGCAGTCGTATAGACGTAATGGGTTTTAATTAAGCTTAATTAATTTCATGAATTTCTTGGATCGATATAAATTATCGTCTACTTAACCCTCAGTTCAATCAAGTATATGATATATAGCTATTATTCCACATTCGCTTTCCATCGAGTTACATGTATCATTTTTGGTGTAACCTTATATTACTGCGTGCATAATACGATAAACTAGCATATTCATTAATCCCTAAATTTCATCTGACTGGCCAAAACCGACAATAGCAGAAATTGCGTTTCATTTTTGTGTCGGATTTGCCTTATAATTATGATATTTTAATATTGAATTGTGATGTGTTCAAATGAATAAACCCGAAAGCAGTCATCTGTCGGGGTCAGTCATACTTTAGAAATATCACTTTCCAGCCCAATATTGAACTCAATCGGACTATTTTGAAGTTTAGGAATATTAAACTTGGCTTGATTACGTGCCGTATATCAAGATGTAAGGTAACAAATGGTAATATTACTGTAACTCTATGGAATTATTTTTTTGAAGAATGACTACTTTATCATAAATTTCTTATTTTACTGCAACTTTAAGGAACTTAAATATTTTGAGAAACAGATATTTGCTCGCAAACTGAAATGTCTGACGGAACACATCAATCTTAAAAGTATTGAGGTGAACTCCATTATCCACGAGACTGAATTCAGCCATCGGTGTTGAAGTTACTAATAATTAATAATATGAAATATATAAGTCATAAATTCTCTTCATCCGTCACAGATACTTTTAGCTCAAACAGTTCTTAATAATATGAGTAAACAGTGGTAAAGAAAACACGTACTCTTTTCTGTGAAACTAAATTTAACATAGTTACTATAGGATTCTGATGATGGTGTATAACACATATAGATATTGGGTTTTCGGACTTTATCCATCGTCCTTGTCCAGTGATTGAGGCTAGCTCTTTCTAAAGGACCCAACAGAATATGTGTTTTCCCTCACCTGAGGACGGAGAAAGATCCAGTTTCCGAAACGTCATATTTTTCTTAGTTATCTTAAAACCAGGACGATGGATAAAGTCCGAAAACTCAATATCTCTAAATCCAACATATTTCAACGAGAAAGCAGTTTCCATAAATTACAGTTTCTACATATATTTTATATCGGGAATTTTCATTCTTCATGTGGGAAATTTACAGAACGAGCAAATAATTAAAAGTTTTACGTCACTTTTCATCTTAATCAAATGCTACATATGCAGGCAAGAGTAAATAGTATATGTAAACATAGTTTTATACATAACCATATAAATATATGTAGATTCTCATAAAAAACTTTTCGATTCTAGTTTCTAGAGTGCTTCAAAGCCGTTATGTATTCCAGCCAGTGCGTTGACATACTTGTCTGTGTTTTTATTTTTATCTTTCCCATCGGTTCACACAAAAATCGAAGAGTTTCATGAACAACGAATCTGTAAAGTCACTGAATATAGGTTTTAGTGTATAAATTCTACAGTTATTGGTTTAGTTAGTGAGAGGCTCTAGTCATTCAACACATTAGCTACTTACAGGTATATGCAATCCTCATATACAGCGAGTAGATCGCACTAATTGTAGAAGTAGCAAAGAAAAATGTATACCTAAGTCAATACTGAAATTGGAGTAAATGCTCTGAGTTTATAAAATAAATTAAAATAAAAAATATTTAGAAAGACTCCATAAAGTAAGGAATAATCCGACCATACAGTAATTTATAACATGACACTATTTATGATAGGAATATTTATAACCGAATATATAGAATAACATACATTGTTATTCAGCACCTTAATTCAAGACCACAATGGTTTGTAATATAAAAGCTATTTTACACAATGTTAAAAATCGAGTTTGTATATTAATATACTCTTTATATGATGAACATTTCCATTGTAAGTTTATCGCAATTCTGGACATTACAATTTGAAAATGGCGCAATAAACTGATTCTCCATACTCGAAATATTCCAAGCCCATATGGTCACTGCAAAGTGTTTCTTTTGTGACAATGTATTGTAACGTAACCATTAAAATCATGTACATCATATGATTTCTTTGTAGTGTTAAAACTTCATTAATACTCAAATATATTTCGTATTTTCATTTTTCTATCTTTCACTGTAACATGTAACTCCAGAAATAATGGGACGTGAGCAACGAAATATATGATGTGTAATAATATGCCAAAATTAATTTATATTACTCGTGCTTGTTGTGATGTACATGATTTTAAGAAATTTTAATAAAAAAAAACGTAGATATATTGTCGTAACATAATTTATGCAATATTTTTAAGAAAAGAAATTTGTACATATGTAGAAGACATGGTTTATGAAATAGACATTTCTTGTATACGATGGATTGCTATATCTATACGTATATGAATGTCAGATATAGACGTGTCAAACAATGAATGTATTAGCTAGGGATATGGTGCAATATTTGATATGTACAGTTCATTTTTATTTAAAGGTATTTCGGTTATGCTTTTCAAATTATTGTAAGCCTCGTGCTAGTTTCCAGTGCACTGAACTTCACTGATACGAACATGATAGGATATGTTATTTCAAATCCATTTACTTCATAAAATTAATTCCTGAGGTATAGGGATCCATAAAAGTACAGGTCACTTTCGAAAATTTTGTTCTATACAAATATTATTCTGCAAAGTAAATGCAAACTGCCCTACAGTCTGCCTTCAAATAACATAAAATATAAATATGACTATATTATGGCTGTTATCGTCAAATTACAAGTTCATTTCCTTATTCTCAATCAACATTTATAATTATCCACAAGCTTATATGATATTTACTTTATAAGGATAATTTTCCATTATATCCCAGTGTTGGAGAAAGGTGGAGAAGATCAGTTGGACCGATTATGTGAGAAATGAAGAAGTGTTATTTAGTGAGCAGAGGAATATCCTACACGAAATAAGAAAACGGAAAGCTAATTAGAATGGTCATATCTTACGCAGTAACTGCCTTCTAAAAGAAGTTATTGAAGGAAAGATAGAGGGGCGGATAGAAGTGACAAGAAGACGAGGAAAAAGACGTAAGAAGATGCTGGATGACCTTGGGGACAGAAGAGAATATTTTCATTTGAAGGAGAAAGCTCTAGATCGCTTTAGGTGGACGAACTGTTTTGGAAGAGACTGTGGACCTGTCGTCTTGACAGATTACAGATGGATGAATGAATGAATATTTTCATAATTCATATTGTCAAGTATCATCTCTGTATTCTTTATTTATTTCCTATATAACTTCTTTCACTTCTGAATGCCTTCATCTTTCATTTTCCTCTATTTCTGTCCTTTCATTCTTCACCTACATTTCATTCCTGTCCTTTCTACATTCGTAACTTAATTTTCCTCCTATCTATCATTGTTTTGCATTTCCTTTTCATTCCTTTATCCAATTTTCTTATCAGTTGCCATTTCATTTCTCTAGAACAGCCCACAGATCTCTTATGACTGAACAGAGCTCAGGTTGAATTCGTGTGGAATAAATTCAAATTTGACAAGCAGTTCAGTGTTACTGCAAGGAACTAGCAAGGCTCGAGTGTGCATCTAGTCATACCAACACATTCCTATGGCACTCTACCATGTATAAATTCAAAGAAAAAACTAGTCTAACCACCTTGTATATAACAAGTGGCAAGCGTCTTGGTTAAGTATTAGCTGGATTTGAGAATGATTTTCTATATGAATCATGAACTTTTCTCATAGTTATTTATGCTACAAGCCATCTTGAAGTATAAAGTATTATTATAATTAGTCTATAAGTGCACCACTGTAGTTATAAGATGCATTATTTATTGATTATGTACTATATACTGCGTGTGAATGTGATAGTGCTGTATATTCAACAAGAGTTTGTAGTTCAAATTTACATTCAAGTGCATCGAAACGTAGGATTATATCCTACACGAAGCAATAAACATATTCAGCAATAATTATACTCGACCTGAAGGAAATTGGTAGCAATAAGTTGAGCCCAATCTAAGAAGTAACAATAAAAAAAAATCATAGCAACAAAATACACCGATTTTTCTTCTGTTACTATGGATGTTTTGTGTGAAGAACTTCATGCAATTTTTAATATTTTAATCGCTTTTCTAAATCATGTTCTGATACATTAAAGTGTTAAAGTAGGATAGCAATAGTGCTGTCACATGTGATCTTTGTAAGCAATAAAATTAAACCATTTAATCATAAAGTACAGCTTCCTTACAATGAGTCCGGCCAAGTGCAGTATCGGAGTTGGGGTCACAAACTTCAAGACTGAGGATGCGATAATGTGCTCTCTGGTGAAAGATATCACACAATCTGTGTTATCATAACTTAACCGTATTATTATAGACACGTTTCAAAATGATGAAATAATCTTCCATTACACTAGCCTTAGCTCCAATTTACGAATAATATTTATAATTAACATTTAAAATAATTTATATATTTTTTTAAATATTTATATTTATTTTGTTAGTAATAAACACGTCTTCACAAGCATGAAAATATATTTTAGGGCAACGAATTCTGATTTCATTGTGATTAATCCTCCAGTCTAGAAATCAGAAATTAACGACCGTGGGAATCCGTTGCGCTGACCACGTGACACCCTCTAACCGCTAATGTTGGCACCAACTTCACCGACAAGCGGCGATCGCTCGGTCGGTATAATTCGCTTGCGGACTAAAAGCCACGGAGTTTGTTTGTGATTCCTCCTATAGATTTATGAAAATATTTATATATTCATTTATAGTCCGTGATCTGAATGTTAAAATTGAAATTATAATTTTAGAAATTTTCAAAATCATCCATTATAAAGAAAATTACAATTATATATGTATTATTTTATAGTCCGGTATCAGAACATTAAAACCGAAATTATAATTCTAAAACGTTTGAGAACTATCCACTCTGAGTTATAATTTCAATGAAGAACGTATTTTGAATTGTGAAAATTCTCACCAAATTATTCGATTCGAAACTGTAGTATTTTACAGAGGAAAGCCCTTCAGACGCTGATCGTGCGATATGCCACGGCAACAGTCTGATTAGTTTTTTCGGAATAAAGAAGTAAGTAAGTACCAGGCATTCATCTGAAACAATAACACGTAGGCCAGCCTCACATTCATTTTTAATATCTTCGTCAGCATGCTGAACAAAATATAAATGTCATGCACTTTTCCCAATTATATCACGGGGATAATGGGATCTAGGATGGCCTTGGCAATATTGAGAATACCAATCCGCCTCTTGAGTCACTCAGGTTGCCTTGAAGGGGAGGTATAATATGAGGTCTTTCAGTTTCCTATGCACCCCTGGGTACTCACTAAGTCTCCAAGACCTTAAGACCTTCTCCCATAGAGTGTCATGTAATTTGCATATGTTAATTGCTGTTTCCTCAAGCTGAAAACTAACAGTAAGTACTCCGGCACAATTACTTCGTTTAGAGTTGTTAGTGCCATAATTTCATTTGTTTTTGACCAGTGTCACTTAGTCCTTAAGCTACGAAATAACAACCAGTCTTCTCTTGAATATGGTCTTGTGATACTGTACGTCAGTGTGTGTCTTTGGACTGAACATGCAGCCTGTCTCTGTTATTGCGGCATGTCCCTCACCGAGTTTCTCTGGTCATTAACATTAAGTCTTCAAGTCACTTACGAAGTTGTTCTGCCACATACCATCGCTTGTTTCTTGTCTGTAGTAACTGAGTTGCCTCTTCTAGATCCTTGTAATGTCGCTCTTCACTAGGATATAATCACTTGTCTGTACTCTGTGTATGCGTCGAAACGTCCTTCATCAGATACTCCTCCATATTCTTCACCTTTTCTCCCACTATGAGATCTTACTGTGGGTGCAGGCCGGCAGTCCACGTCTTGCAGACTCTCAGGCGCAGTGACACCCCATTCTGAATTGTACTTGGCAGTCACTCTTGTTCCCTGTTAGTTTTCCTGACAGGCCGTTAGTTTGTTTGGCCGTCCACTAGTTGGACTTGGTTGGCGCTTATGTCTTTATTGCGTTCTTCTTGACCAACATTATACTTTTTAATTGTTTGAAATTTTCTTAAATTTCTTGATCCATCTTCGATCCAAATTATTATACCATATATATCTATATTTTGGAGCAGTTATTTTCCAGCTGTGCCTGGGTGCATGCTCTAGTGGTGAGTTCCCTTCATTGCAGTGTCACTGTTATCAGCTCTTACCTCTTCTGTTGCTGTTTTGCACTGAACTCCACTGCACTGCACACACTAAATTACCTCACATTTTGTCCTGTATTGAACTGAATTGGAATGGAACGATTGATTTACAGATTTTGAGGTGTTATATCTTCGAGATATTTCTCGTAAATGCTCAGACGACCTCATCCTTCGGCAGCAGCTGGGCAATTTCTCGAAACTTTGAGAAAGGTGGTCTTGATATATACACCGAACGAGAGATATGCGCAGGCCAGACGACGTGACCCACCCGCGCCAGCTGACAATATTGATTAGGTTACACGTCTGTCATATTATCGAAATATGTTTTAAAAGTATGGTTTTCTAGAATATGATTCTGTGTCGTTTGATTGTTAGATAAAACGTTTCGGAGGAACCGATTGTCTTCATCTTCATCCCAAACTTATACCTTGGATATGGTAGCAGCAGGGTTTTCCAAAACCGTTAACTACCTAGGAAACTACATGGCAACACATCCTAAGAGAACGTATTCTTTGTACCGTCGTGAGAACCCCAAGTCTCAGAAGATATGCTCCCTAATTTTTGGTGCTGTTATGAAACATCTTAATGGCAATTAGAGGGGAATAAATTAAACATAATTTGATAGAGGAGGAAAACGATGTTTAATCTGTGACATACAGGATGTCACTTGTAACTTCCGGTATGTCACAGATTAAACATCGTTTTCCTCGAAGAAAGTCGTCTTCTGGGTTTAGGCACCGTGTATTCTTCGTGCCTAAACCCAGAAGACGACTTTCTTCATTGTCATCGCCGTGAAAACCTCAAAACTTATATCGTTTTCCTCCTTTATCAAATTATGTTTATGAGAACCTTATTGAATAGAATCTGAGTGTAAATAATATGTTACATTTTCATAACTAACGAACAAGCAGCGAATTCTGACTGGAAGAGTTATGTCGTTATGTCTGATCAACGAATAATGAACACTCATTTATGTTTAGAGATTAAGCTGTAATTCAGTTTTATGTTATGTTCTGAAAATGCTTTCATTCCAAATATTTGAGCAATAATATTTGCAATAACAACAATAAAAACTCTTGTTGAATTATGTCAATCTGCTAATTAATTGATGTATGTAGGTTCCAGCCCGTTTGAATGAGTGAGCATTGTATTGTATGTGTCTGACTGCTAATTAAAACACTGTAGCTAGACCATTGTTTACAAAATCAGTTTTATATAACATTCCGCTGGCAATAACTGGGTCGGAAACTTGTTTAAATAAAAGGGTACATGAGATCTCCAATAGAAAATGGAAACTAACTGAAACAGCAGCAGCACTGGCATAATGAATAGTAGTTACCAATAGGAACAACTAATTTTATTCTACATTTTATAGTTCATTTTCTTTTTAAATTAACAGGAAAATATTTATAGATATTCCATCCTACACGCCTCATAATAAAATTAACATTTTATCAATATATTATAATTAATTTAATTGGTTGTTATTAATAGTTGTCATTGTGTTGTATTGAATTCCTACAACAAAACAAAACATCCAAACTATGTCCTACAATCTTTTCATTTAACATATATATATATAATTTTGAGATATTACATATATTTTCAAATATTCTAGGAAATAAAAACTTTTTTTTAGAAAGCGATATTTGTTTAAAATGATTAATGTCGCTTATTGTACAAATTTCCATGCCATTGAGCGCTATTTCAGTTACTGGAAGATGATCTCGGTTCCTTTTGCCACAGGAAACCGTCACATTGTACTGTAACATTATATTTTAATTTGTTGACGGTCCTAAATATTACGATCCCAGGAAAATGCCGGGTATTCATAAGCAATAATAAAGTAGCTGGGCCTTCGTAAGGGATATACATAGCTATTCTACAAATAAACGCTCGATGCAATGGCCCATTAACATAGAGCAATATAGATGAAATATATTATTATAAGAAATAACAACAATAGAAAAATCAGGAAAAATTAAAATAAAAATATAAGAATGAAGCTTTGATAATGACGTGGTAGAAAATACAGCAATAGATTTTAAGCAATAACAAGATAATGTTATCGAAACAACAACTGTTTACTGACACCACAAGGAGTTTCCCTAAGGTGGCTCCTGACGGAATACCGTGCCCCATATAGCGCTGATATTGTGAAATTTCAGAATTCAATACTCGGAGGCTTCAGACATGTAGCAGACTATTAAACATCTGTTGAACATGGCACTCTTCACTCTAATATTTTTTCATTTGCTGAAAAATTAAACAAACCGACTCTGTGGTCTATTGGTCAGAGTTCCTGGCTACAGATCTAGATGTCCCGGGTTCGATTCCTAATTTTCTGAGAAGTAGTGGGTCTGGAACGAGGTCCACTCAGCGTCGTGAGGATAATTGAGGAGCTACAGGAATGGAAAAGTAACGGCTCCAGTCTAGAGAACCGAGATTAATGGCCGTGGGAATTCGTTGCGCTGACCACGCGACACCCTCTATCCGCTAAAGTTGACATTAACTTCGCCGACAAGCGGCGGTCGCTCGGTCGGTATAGTTCGCTTGTGGACTAAACCAGCGGAGTTTGTTTTGTTTGTTTTGAAAAATTGAACTCTCTTACCGTATACTAAAGCAGCCCTCATTTTATTTTATAACGCAAATGAGTTCTTGTATAGTCTTATTAAAAATGTGAGCTACTTTCAATAATATCGCATTATTTGGCTGACTAATATTTGTGGAAATAAACGGAATTGTGCTTGATTAGTGAAATATACGTATATTATTTCCAAAACTTATATCGCAAAATTTTGTTATTTAAATTTCTGACAACAGAAGAAGCCAGATTTCGTTTCCTTTAAAGTCTCAGTCTAATAGAGCGTTGTAGTTTAAAATGTTTGATATCTAATCTAAATGAGCTTCATTGGCGGCGGAATATCAATTTTAATCTTCTCTCTTTGCATTTCATTATTAAAATCTTGTCTGCTTATCAATCGCTACTAATTTGCGTGTGTACAGCCGTCTTTGCCTTCACGTCACTGTGACTTGCAGTAAATTTTCAGAAGTACCAGTTCAGGTACTATATCCGGTGAATTATCAACCTAAAGAAAGTTTTTAAAATAATATTGTATATATCTTAAATTACATGTAAGTTATTAATGACACACTTTATTTATGATTTAACATACTTCTAAGAGTAAGTATTTGTTGGGAATCAAAATTTCATAATAACGGCCTATGATTTTCTAAGATATTACTAGTCATCTAATGTCCAAAGATTAATAAGAAGCGTTTCGAGACCAGCATTACTTTATTTGTACCTCTTTAAAATCTCGTATAACAATTCGCGCATGCGCAAACTGGGCAAAGTATTCCGTCTGTGAAAGGTTCCAAGTTGATTGCAACTACTGAGAGGTTTGGATGTAGAGCTCTGATTTGGCAGTGCCTCGTATACGATTTTTCTTCAATTGAGTGTATTACTGCAAAATATATTCATTTCTACTGAAAATCTGGACACGTCTTGGTGGTGTTACAGAAGCAAACAGTTTCTGTTCGGTACCACATTTTCTTTCGCTAGCAATATTATATAGAACCAACATAAACGGGGCGGTATTGTCTGTAGAAGTTTTATTAAACGCCTGATCTATATAGCACCAATTAATAATCTAGAAATAGTGAAGAGAGGTAGCGTAGGGTGTTCCTGCCGTGGAGGTGCAAGTCCAGGGTCATTGTCTGAAAGTGACATTTGTGTATTTGAAGTTAACTTCACATGTCTTTTCCCCATTAGCGAGTGTCAATAAAAAGGTAAAGTTGTCCCTGTGCTTAACCTATTAATCACTCCGCCATGAAGGCGTATGGGGGAGTAGATTGTCTTGACCTCAGCACTAGTTGGAGGTGAGTGGTCAGCTTCACGCCCCTGCTGCTTTACTACCGGGGAAAGAGCCACCGATACCCATTGGATAGGAGGTCTGGACGACGTGGAGAAGATAATATCTTTGACCCTAGCCGGACTCGAACTCCGACCCCTTCCTCGTCCAGCTAATTGATAAATCTAAGAATAAATTTATAGCCTCTAATAAATATAATATGCCTAATTATGTAATATTACTTTAGGAGTCGGGAGAGCGCAGTTGATATAGTGACTGGCTACGGGATGGACGACCGAGGGTTGGAGTTCGAGTCCCAGTAGGGTCAAGAATCTTCACTTCTTCACGCCTTCCAGACCGACTCTAGGGCCCACCCAGCCTCCTATCCAATGAATACCGTGGGCTCTTTACCCAGGAGTAAAGTGGCCGGGGCGTGAAGCTGCCCACTCAACTCCAAGTAGTGCCGAGATCAAGAAAGTATGGATCTATAAATCTACTCCCCCTTACACCTCATGACGTAGTGTTTAATTAGTTGAGCACAGGAACAACTTTCCCGTTACCTTATATTATATTATTTTATTCACAGATATCATAAACGTGCACTCCGAAAATCAGTTTTCTTTTCGGAATGATTGGAGCGCTTAAAATACAAACAGGAAATACTGAAAGTCTACAAATACTGGGTTATTATATTTTTTTCGGTGGATTGAATGGTGAACTTGATAAAAATTTATCGTATTGCTATTCTTCCCCACCCTCTAAAATAATCTTTAAGAATATCCTCACCCCCAGAATAAATGAAACTGTTCTAACCGGATATATTCAATTGCATTTCATGTGCAACAGTCTGGTGATGCAGACACACATGCCTTGTCATATCCGCGGTTTTCACCATTGCAGTTCCAACCTTTAGACGGATATTAACAGAAAGTTACAAAATATTTTCCCAGGAATATTCTTAGGAGTTCGACTGTCAAAAGCGAACTTAGGAGCATGGATCTGTGGCTGGATTTTGCCTTAGTTAAATACCACAGTTCGGCTACAGTTCCTTGAGTGAAGCTACCACTTTCATTTGGGCCACGCGGTTGGTTGAGGCACTATGCTACAAACCGGAAGATCGCGGGTTCGATTCCCAATGAGGTCATTCGATTTTTCAATTGATCTAATCTTCCCAGCCGCTCTATGGCCCTGGGGTCGACTCAGTCTCTAACATAATCGAGTACCAGGAATCTTCATGGGGGTAAAAGGTGACCGGTGGGTGCGTAAGGTTGAGAAACTTACGGACATTTGTGAGCCGATTGTCTAGAAAATGTTGGAGCCTCGACGTGTCACAACCCTACGGGCCTCCATGGCCTGTTATAGGGACACCTTTAGCTTTTATATTTACCACGTTCATTTGAATTTTACAACGGATTTATAATTTTTTTTTCATTACCTCGTCCCATGCTGTCGCGTCATCTAGCCTAATGTTGCGCATGCGTGCAAATGGATTGAGGGTATACTATTAGGACGAGTCATAGGTGGGGTTCTGCAACATCTGGACAGTTTTATAATCACATATCTGCATATTTTTGCCCACCGGTTAACCGAGCGAATTCTGGCAGTGTGTGACCTACACCAAAAATCACATTTTGAAGAAAATTAATCTTCCAAAATGTTAACCGTGAATATACATGCCATGAACTTTCTAATATAATATGGGAAGCATTATTCGGAAAACTTGAGACGAAGATTTTCTGAATTTTCTGGATTTTGTGTCCGTATCCAAAAGGAAAAATAAGAAACATACAAATTCAAC
>NW_019729213.1:1441944-1458998 GCF_002891405.2 Cryptotermes secundus | reverse complement strand
CTGGTTTACCTAAAGACTGTTTTATGTAGAACTGTAAGAACCAGAATTATCACTTTTGTCAGAAGAAAAAATATGTACTCTCTTTAAATATGTCTTGCAACTTCAGTTGTTTCAGGCTTTTAAAGAAATACATCCTGAAATTCAGGTCCTTCCAGATTTTGGGATTCCGAATAGAGGGTCCCATACTGCATGTTATAATAATAAGTCATGTTAGTAAAATAATTGCAAATGTGTGGTGTACATTGTGTGGTCACAACTGACTTACTGGATAAGATATCTTTCCATATGTAAACAAGTGTAAAATTTTCATAAGTCTTATGTAATATTGATTAATTTAAAAGACATTAATCTTGAATTGGCTTACAAAAAGAACCAAAATATATGGTATTCTCTTCTGTAATAGTATAATACCTTCAGATAAAATATTCTATTTTCAATAAGAGCTAAAATATGTGAGGATTGTGAATTAATATAAATATTATGTTTCTGGACAATTTCCATCGTCCTGTTTTCATTTAAAACACCGTCCTGTTTCTATTTAAACCGCAACGTTTCGGAGACTGGACTCTGTCTCCGTTTTCAGGTAAAGCTTACTCAGTTTGCCCCAGTTGATAGAGCCAGATAGGGACAAGCTATATATATTGGGCCCAAAAGTGTATGTTTCATCTGAAGAAGGAGACAGAATCCAGTCTCCGAAATGCTGTGTTTCAAATAAAAGACAGGACCTTATTTTAATTAATTACAGGACGATGGATAATGTCCAGAAACATAATATTTTTATTCTTATGTCGTTTTTTCATCCAGTTATGCCTTTGTAGATAGGCGAAAATTTTCCACATAGAATAATTATATGATTTTCGTTTTGTGTTACACGAATACAATTGATTGTTTCAATTAAATAGTAATGAAGGAACTGAGGAACCCTGAAAACTCCACCCCACTGTGGGACACATTCTCGTAAGGTCCCCCTCTGGCAAGCTCTAGACATCCCCTCATCTCCTGTAAGGAAACCAAACTCACTACCACTGACCACAAACACTGTATTTGCAACATAAGATAGTAATTTTTGTATTATATTTTCATAATAAATAGTGTAGAAAAGGCAAATGTGTAGTTTATTCCTCAAAATTCCTTTTATTCCTTCAACCTCTTCGTCATCACAGAAAATCATTCTATGTTATTTATTATTTATTCAATGATACTTCAGTATTGGGCCCTATGTTATCTAATTATGAGATGATTTGTGACTGATGCTTCTATGTACTAGTAGACAGAGTTCCTGGCTAGAGATCCAGAGGTCCCGGGTTCCATTCCCAGCGCGAACAGTTTTTCTGAGAATTAGTGCGTCTGGAACGGGATCCACTCAGCTTCGTGAGGATAATTGAGGAGCTATTTTAAGGAAATAGCAGCTACGGTCTAGAAAACCGAGATTAACGGCTGTGGGAACCGTTGCGCTGACCACGTGACACGCTCTATTCGCAAAAGTTTGCACTAACTCGCCGACAAGCGGTGGTCGTTCGATCGGTATAGTTAGCTTGTGGACTACAGGCCACGGAGTTAGTACCCGTCCGCGGCCAAGTTTGATATACTATCCCGGAATTTGCCTGAATGGACTAAGTAAACTCATTAAATTCTTCAGGATAGCTGGTCTTCAAGTCGATGTTTCATCCAGGGATCTACAGAAAAAACTGCAACGTTCTACAAAAGAAGAAAAGTTTAATTTAAAGCTGAGACCATTTAAACAACGTGAGGAAGAGACAACTTTCCAGCATTCTGTCATGAAGAGGACGTGACTGAGAATTGTATGTGTGACTTAAGTTCTATTTATAAAATATTTTTCCTAGTAGAGTTGATAAAACCAATTTTTATGACTGGAGGAAGAGAAGTACTTTTAACCGGCTTATGACTGTGTGTCCTTTGCACGGCATGGAAGAAAGAACACACGTCTTCATTGAGTGGTGCATAACGAAATGAGAACGGGAACAACTTTACTGCTTACAGTACCTCCTCTTAAAGAGTGCTATTTTCTGTTACGTGACACTGTAATCTAAGTCAAAGAGAATGAGTTGGTCACGGCATGTAGCACGAATGGGCGAGAGAAAGAATGCATATAGGATATTGTTGGGAAAACCAGAAGGAAGGAGACAACTGGGAAGACCAAGGTGTAGGTGGGTGGGCAATATCAAAATGGATCTTAGAGAGATAGAATGGGATGTTATTGATTGGATTAATCTGGCTTAGGGACAAGTGGATGGCTCTTGCGAACTCAGTAACGAACCTTCGGGTTCCATAAAATCCTGGGAAGTTCTTGGCAGCTTCTCAAGAAAAGTTCAGCTCCATGAGTGAGTAAGTGAGTGAGTGTCACTAGACTAGCAGAAGTTCATAAATGTTTCGGAGAAATGTACTGTCTCCATCTTCAGTGTCAAATAGTTGGCTAGGTAAGCAAGCAAGAAGGAGTAAGCAATAAGCAGAGAAACTGCTACACTCTGAGACTGACATTCTAAAAGACAGTACGCCTTGTCATCCTTGTCGTCTTCGTGAGAATATCATTTCCAAAATTGTCTCTTCTTGTTGCTCCAACTAATTCACAGCCACAACACCATAATCCTTGACATCACAAACACCACAACAATTTCCTATTTTTACTGCTTATCCCAAACTAAGCCTTAACCGATAAGCATCACCCCAAGGTACAGTGACTCAAAATAGGCGGAGGTCTGTTTGTCTAACAATTGTACCTGTCTGACTGAATATGCTTATCTGTGCCAGCAATAAAACTCATTATGTCCCCTTCTACATGCCACAGATCCCAGAGGATCTGCGAGAATATCCATCAGAATAGACTAATTAAGATTAATTCATATTTGAAAGGAATTGAAACTTTTCAAACCGGCAAGAAAATTTTTCATTTAACTTTACTTGCCACTGTGAAATAAAATCATGTGTAATACTGAATGAAGCAAAGATGGAGCATTCAGTTCTTTTCAGTTTTATCGCCCCCCCCACAAGAGGTCTATAGATGAAATCCAATAACAGAAACAAAAGAAAAATAAAGTAAACGGAGATTCAGATCTTGCAGTCCCGTATGATAATTAGATTCAAAAAAAGAATGTAAAGTAAAAAAAAAAAATAAAGGTATCCCTGTAACAGGACGTGGTGGCCCATAGGGTTGTGAGATGTTGATGTTCCTACATTTTCTAGACAGTCGGCTCACAGATGGCGGTGAGGTTATCAGACTAACGCGCCGGCCGGTCTTTACCCCCGAGAATATTCCTGGTACTCATTTCTGTTAGAAGTTGAGTCGACCCCAGTGCCATATTGCGGCTGGAAAGATTAAGCCAATTGAAAAAAATTCATCTCATGGGGATTCGATCCCGCGACCTTCCGGCTTGTAGCATAGCGCCTCAACCAACTACGCTAAGAATGTTCTTCAGGAATTACATTAGACGTCTGATGGGAACGCCAATAACAAAACGAACAGAACATTTATGCAATTCATCTTATATATCTGTAACTTACATTCCAAAGTAATTCACCCCAACTATTACCGAGGTCAAGAAAATATGGATCTATATATCAACTCCGCCATACGCTTTCATGGCGCAGTGTTTATTTAGGGACAATTTTACCTGCACTTATACCGTTTTTACACAAACACAGGTACAAAATGTTGCCTCAGAGACACGAAGTGAAAGTGACCTGAATTGCTAGCGTGATACAGTATCAGCACTTTGAAAGGGCTGTCGCAGTCAGCAGAGATAGCGCACTCGATATAATGACTGACAACTGGCTGGATGGTCTAGAGTTCCGAGTATGAGTCCCGGTAAAGGTTTCTTTTTTTTCTCTCCCTCCACATCATCCATACCGGTTCTGGGACCCCCAAGGCGTACTTCTAATTAACATAAATAGTAATACATGAGGGCGAAACCTCACAGATCTTTACACGCTGAAAACCTCTGTCAGAGTTCTCGTAACATACCATCAGCTTGTTCTCAGTTACTTGACAAAGGCAGCGGTTATCATACTATAATTCATATCAATTTATATGGAGCACGCGGTAGCGTAGTTGGTTGATGGGCTATGCTACAAGCCGGAAGGTCGCGGTTTCAAATCCCGATGAGGTCATTGGATTTTTTCAATTGACCTAAACCCTCCAGCCGTACTATAGTCCTGGGGTCAACTCAGCTCCTAACAGAAATGAGTACCAGAAATTAATTAAATAATTTTCCTGGGGAGGTAAAAGGCGGTCGGCGCGTAAGGCTGACAACATTGCCGCCATCTTTGAGCCGATTGTCTAGAAAATGTGGGACCCTCAACGTCTCGCAACCCCGTGGGCCTTCACGGCCTGTTACAGTGATAGCTTCACTTTTTTCTTACTTTTATCAATTGTATATATTTTAGGTATGTATTTGTCCTACTGCGTTAGCGCGTAAAAATAAATTTTAATTTAATTAATTGCTATTACTATTATCACTTATGTTGATTTTCTCATAACTAAAGTCTCGTTTACTGTTGCATGAGGAAGAAATACTAATTTGTATACTTGTTTCCGAGACTGTCCTTATAGTTGCTGACACATAAATAATTGAATAATAATAATAATAATAATAATAATAAATTTGTTATTAAATTCTTAACAGCAGCAACAAAGATGTGTTAGGTAAGAATTGCATAAAATTACATACTAATTCAATTGACTTCTTGTTCGAGAATGCAGATCCGTTGCTAACTAACGGCTCTGTAAATAATGCCCGCTGCTAGGCAACAGATTCCTAATATGCACAATTGAACAGCAGCAGAGGAACAGTGTTTTCTGTGCTGTCCGTGCCGAAGTGTTATAAGCAGGACACTCAGTGAGAGATAGTTACTGCATTGCAGTGCAAGGAAGTGAAGAGTTGTTTGGCGACTGAGTTGGTCAGAGTTGCAGTTCAAGTGTTGTGAGAAGCTGGTAGCTGAAGCACGGGGATAGTACAGGAACACAGAGTAAGTTGAACATCCGCCGCTGAAAGTGCCAGACAGACAACGACTGCTGAAGACTCAGCAAACTGAGAAGACATATTACGTGCTGTAGTGAATTGCAGAATGTGTGAATTAGTGATAGAGCTATAGTTCCTTGTAGTTATGACCTGTAAGCGGTCAATAAATACAATTACAAATTCAAGCCCCATCAATAGTCACAGATCATATAAGTGGCATTATTTATTTACATGCAAACATAATAGCACCGAGGCCAATTATAAAGTTAGCAGGAAAAAAGAAGAAAGAAACAACAGCAAAACAAAAAATACAAGACAGTTCATATATTTCAATTCTTTATTATTTATGTCCCGAGTCAACAGCCATAAGTCCAATTACAGACACAGCACAGTGTAGATACAAGTATGTGCGTTATGGACAATCAGAACATAAACTGAAAGACAAATTACAGGCAAGCACTGGAAGAAAAAACAGAAAAGTAAAAAAACAAACGAAGATGAGTTGTAACAAGAACATGATAACTAAGAACTACATAACACAGAACATTAGGAATATAAATAAATATATAATAATACCACACACTAAGAATAAAGAAATATTCGTCAACGGACTGGATTCGATTCATGTTAGGGCAGGGATTCTTCATCACACCGTCAAGACTGGGTCTGTGTTCGACCCAGCGTCATATTCAGCGGGCATCGGGAGGTCGTTTTCTGCAGGTAAGAGCTCCAGGAGCATAAAGCTAGCCTCTCGGTTCCATTAAGTGTGCAGATATGAATGCCTGTAACCATTAATTGATAACAATACATGTTTTTCATGCGTTGCTTTCTATTTCGCAGGCACATAATATTGGTGATATTACTTCTAAAGAAAATTCGTATCCTGGTGTTCAGTGCAGACGAAGAGGGACGCCAAAACAGTTAATTTGGTCGGACGTTCTATTAAGTTGCAGCCTGTTCATTCACGTACCGAAATAACGGGACAGACCTACCGGGCACTGCACCTAAATGAAACGTTAACGCCGCCTGCAACAAATCAATAAGAGCAGTGGTGCTTTATGTTGTGAAACCGTAGTTTAAAAATTCATGAATTGGATCCTATTGGTCTGACGTCACGGTCCCGCAATATACCCAAGAGGATCCTGCAACCACTACTGGAGCATCTGTTCTGCCAGCCTCTCACTTCGTACTGCATGAGTTTCTATGGTCAGGGAATTTGATGTTTTGATAATGGTTAGA
This sequence comes from Cryptotermes secundus, assembly GCF_002891405.2. Taxonomy (NCBI): domain Eukaryota; kingdom Metazoa; phylum Arthropoda; class Insecta; order Blattodea; family Kalotermitidae; genus Cryptotermes; species Cryptotermes secundus. Next base: position 1,452,783 of record NW_019729213.1, on the reverse strand, counting down.
CACCACGGTTCTTTTCCATGATCACGGATCTCTATGATTTTCTTAATAGTTCCTCCAGATCATGGATCCTCCCACGGACAAAATCCGCACTAATTTTCGTATAGTCCTCCACGCCGTGGTTCCTCTCGCCAGCAAGAAACTTTCTAGTCTCCCTATACATCCTCCAGACAATGTTTCCTCTCGAAGAAGAAGAAGTGTACGAATTTTCGTATAGTAATTCTTGCATATGGCATTATGCTAAAATTCGGAAGGTGGGGGGCTCGATTTTTAATGAGGTCACTGGACTTTTCTGTTGACCTAATCCCAACAGCCGCACTATGGCCCTGGGTTCGACTCAGTCTCTAACAGAAATGAGCACCACGAATATAACCGGGGGATCAATATCGGCCGGCATTTAAGCCTAACAACCTTACCGCCATTTGTGAGCTGATTGCTTAGAAAATGTGGGAACCTCGACGTCTCACAACCCTATGGGCCTCACAGCCTGTTACAGGGATAGCTTTGGGGTTCTTTTTGTATCTTTTCTTCTCTCAGACCATGGAGCTTTCCTCGAAAAATAAGTTCATTAATTTTCATGTACTTCCTCCAAACCATAGTTTCTCTGACGGAAAATTTACTAGATTTTCCTATAGTTCCTGTAGACTATAACTCGTGCCACAAATAGGAATATAGACATTTTCCTTACCTCCTTCAAATCACAAAACTTTAATAGTTTCCCTGTAATTCCCCCCGATCATGGTCCGTCTTTACCGTCAGGTACTATGCTAATTGTCACGGCCTCCATTAATTTGTCCCCATATTTACCTCCCTCCACTCCAAAGAATATCCCCAACGCATAGTAATCCATGAAGCTATAGAACATAATATCACGAACTATAGAAATTACAATGATATTGTAGCATATAGGCCTGTTGCTAGGCAACGATCGCCGAGTAAACCATTTACGACTGCTATTACTGAGTAACGGTTTCGCAAACAAATATGTTCCCACGGCAACAATTGAACTGCAACAATGAGGAGTAGTGTTTTCTATCCGGTCCCCTCCGAGGTATCATAAGCAGGGCAAGTCTATTGTTTAATTAGTTCTGAGATATTCGTCAGCCAGTAAGCACGTGAACAAAGAAACTGAGGGATCTACAGCCCTTACCAGGAGACAACCGGTGAAGCACAGATATCTGAGAAGACATAGTGCGTGCTTTAATGAACTACTCAGTGTGTTAAATAACGATAGTGCAATAGTTACTGGTACTTACGATCTCTAAGTGGTCAATAAATCCACTTATGAATTCAAACCCCCACTACAGTCACTCACACACGTGGCATTATGAACTGTTACACAGGCAGATGACATACAAGCAGAAAAGCGTTGATAAATAGGATGATATATCAGTACATAAATACGATATATAGACAGAAAGGAGGAAAAGAGGCAGACAGAGAGGAATATGTGTCAATGAGACACATGTAAAATTATCTCGGAAACTCAGTAAAAACGCACAAATCGAAAAGAAAGCTGGGTGTCCTTTAGGTGGACTTAAACACGAAAACAGATGACGCCGGTCTGCAATGGAAACATTGTTATCAGATTTATGTTCAAAGGTCAGTGTAATCAACAAATACGTAACAGCACTGTACGTCTGTTTGTCAGTCAAAAGGACGCGCTTGCACGAAAAGGCGCTTTTACTTTCATTACAAACCATTTCACTGGAATGAAACCGGGATAGCTCTGTCGGTATAGCGACTTGCTATGGGCTGAAAGGCCGGGGTTTCATACCCAGCAGGGGAAAGAGATTTTTCTCTACTCCACATCGTCTAGGCCGACTCTGGGGCCCACGTAGCCTCCTGTACAATAGGCAACTAGTGATTTTTCCCCGAGGACAAAGAGGCTGACCACTCACCTCCATCTAGTGCAGAGGTTAAGAATGGTGGAGCTGCTACTCCATTTCTCCATACATCTTCATAATGTAGTGGTTAATTAATTGAGCACAGGGACAAATTTATCAGCTCTTAAGGAAAAGTTCTTGTGAAAGAACTAATAGGACTTTAGCTAGTCGAGAAATTCCACTCCTTCTATAGAACCTGAAGGTTCATAACCGTACCTGCAACAATCTACCCAACGAAGTTATCTAGAGAGTCAATTAAATCCAGTTCAAACCTTCAGATTCTATTTATAGAAGATTCAGTTCGGTAGGTCTTCCAAGTCGTTTCCTCCTAGCAGGTTCTTCGAATAATACTTTGTATGCATTTCTCATTTCTATTACACGTGCTATATTCCCCGACTATATCATCCTCTTTAATTACGTACTCTGTCTCTCTCTCTCCTGTTGCTCCCACTTGGAGGATAGGGCATCCGTGAAACTCTTGTTTCAGTTCAGTTTCTTTATCTTAGACAGTCAGTAGGACTCCTTGAACGGGGGATCAGCCCGCCGCAAAGCCGCCACCTACCCTGGTCAACACAAACACAGAATAAAAGCAGATATCAATGTCTTGATTGGGATTCGAACCCACAGTTCCACTAGGCCTAGTTAAATAAATGCAATACTATATTTTCTCATTAAGTATTTTTTTGTTCTCCTCTTCATAAACTGGTCTTGGGCCCACATATTCTCCTAAATAGCTTCTTCCCTAACACAATCAACGCTTTCTTCACAATAACAGATAAAGTTTTATATCGATAAAGAACAACAGATCAATGATAGTTTATTTCGTTTTAATCTCACGTTTTTAGGTCAGAGACCTAAGTATAGAAGATTCTGAATTAAAATATCTCACAAGACTTCCCCAAATTTAATCTGTTCTTGAAGAAAGCGGTCTTCTGGGATGTGGCACCGTGTAGATGTGGTGTTAATCGACGTTTCGGAGGAACGTATCGCCTCAATCTTCAGGGTAGAAGGAAAAATAAGAAATCCGCAAGAGAAGAGACTGCGAGAACCGGTACAAGCAGTTCTCACGGCCTCTTCGCTTGCGGATTTCTTATTTTTCCTTCTACCCTGAAGATTGAGGCGATACGTTCCCCCGAAACGTCGGTTAACGACACATTTACACGGTGCCACATCCCAGAAGACTGTTTTCTTCATAGTCACCTCCGTGAAAACCTCAAATCTTACATAATCTGTTCTTCATTTCGTCGTGAATATGATTTTCATTTGTTGCGATATACTAATTAATTAAGTAATTAATATGAGCCATTTGTGCAGTGCGGCATGACGAGTGGGCGACAGATGGGACAGCACTGCTGTTCCAACTTTAAATCCAGATCATAAGCGACCCCTCTTACTGCCCCTCCTCTAAAGGCTGCTTCGTATGGTTTAAATGGCTGTTAGTTAATTACAATTACGGCTAGTCGTGTTCTGAATTCTACTGATTAGTCATTTGCCCCTCGCCTCCTTCACACCCTGCTTTATCTTACACAAGTCTACAATGCTCGGTACAGACCACAAGATTGATTGCTTACTCGCGTTAGATGATCTAACATAACAATGCCTCATAAAGGGCACCGAAACGACGCATTATGATGAACAGTATTGTCTTCTGAATTGTAACACCTTGTAGTTTTCTACAAGTCCACCAACTTTCTGCCGAAACGTCGGTCACACACTTTATAGGGGATGCTGTGATAACAATAAACCCAATGTATTATGGTAGTTAATAAATAATGCATATGGAAGTAAAAAGTTAAGGTAAAGCTCTCTCTGTAACAGGCCGTGGCATGAAGTTGTACCTGTATTTAATTAATTAAGCACCACACCTTAGAGAGAATACAAAAATGTCTACCAAAGAGAGTCTAGGTTATTATGAACCGAAGAAGCATAAGCCATGGTTCAATGAAGGATGCTCAAAATCACAGAAAGCAGGCCAGATTGAACTCGGGTAATGCTTGCTACCATTCAGTCCAGAACCTTTTGTCTTCTCGTCTGTTGTCCAAAAACATAAAAATTAGAATATACAAAACTATAATTTTGCCTGTGGTTCTGTATGGGTGTGAAGCTTGGTCTCTGACATTAAGGGAGGAACGTAGACTGAGGGTATTTGAGAACAGGGTGTTGAGAATATTTGGTACCGAAGAGAGATGAAGTGACAGGAGGTTGGAGAAAACTGCACAATGAGGAGCTTCATAACTTGTACTCTTCTTCAAGTATAATTAGAATGATCAAGTCAAGGCGGATGAGGTGGGCAGGTCATGTAGCGCGAATGGGGGAGATGAGGAATGCGTATAGGATATTGGTGGGAAAGCCAGAAGGAAAGAATCACAGGGAAGACCAAGGCGTAGATGGGTGGACAATATTAGAATGGATCTTAGAGAGATAGAATGGGATGGTATTGATTGGATTGATCTGGCCCAGGATAGGGACTAATGGAGGGCTCTTGTGAACACGGTAATGAACCTTCGGGTTCCATAAAATTCTTGGGAAATTCTTGAGTAGCTGCAGAATTGGCGGCTCCTCCAGAAGGGCTCAGCTCCATGAGTAAGTAAGTAAGCACCACACCATGAAGACGTGTCAGAGAGTGAAGGTTAACTCCACTATTACTAACCTCGGCAATGAATGGAAGTGAGTGGTGAGCTTCACGCTCCTGTCGCATTACTACTTTAGTATGGTAATCTCGGTGGGCCACAAAACCGGTCTCGGCGCTGTGGAGAAGACAGTCTCAATCCCTGCTGGAAATGGAACTTCGATTCCTCGGTCGTCTTGCACGTAGACTAGTCGCTATGCTGACTGAGCTGTCCCAACTCCAATTACAACGATAATTTACAAATCATTTAATGCTTATGAATTTGTTATTCAGGCTAATTCCATACTTATAAATTTGAAGAGTTTTATGACATAAACGAAAGACCTTCTAACCGTATATGTCAGTAATTAACATGCTGCTTTCTTCACGGCGAGGAGTTGCTAGCCGTCTGCCTAACCCCCAGTCTAGAGGACCACCACTCTTCGGCTGTCTCAAACTTAATAAATCCGCAGCTACCCTCCAAATATGGTGCACGTCGTCCAGACCGGCTGTGGGGCCTATCTAACCACTCACCTGCAGCTAGTGCCAAGGTCAAGAAAACGTGAAACTACACATCCACTTCCCCATACGCCTTCATGGCTAGTGCACAGTCAGTTAAGCACAGGGACAACATTACATTTACACTCGAAATATGGAGTCCATCCTGTCCGTCAGCAACATGAGGACGAGCCATGCGACCCAGTTACCTCAGCTAAACTCTTCCACAGAGGACCACACATTTTTACTGTGGCAGTTGTTTGCCATATACAGAGTTTCACAGGAGGAAAAGTCATTATTCTTGGAGGTCATAGTATCGGTCATTCTAAGAAAAACATATTTATGTACATGTGTCTTATTCCGAACGGTTTCCGGGATAGAGCTGTTTCACTGTACAGCGCCAAAATTGTTGATAANTCCTGTCCGTCAGCAACATGAGGACGAGCCATGCGACCCAGTTACCTCAGCTAAACTCTTCCACAGAGGACCACACATTTTTACTGTGGCAGTTGTTTGCCATATACAGAGTTTCACAGGAGGAAAAGTCATTATTCTTGGAGGTCATAGTATCGGTCATTCTAAGAAAAACATATTTATGTACATGTGTCTTATTCCGAACGGTTTCCGGGATAGAGCTGTTTCACTGTACAGCGCCAAAATTGTTGCCCTGAGCGGGATTCGAACCCACGATCCCGGTTTCCAAGCGAGCGAAGAGTTGATACAGTTTACCTAGTATAATGCATTTTCGAAAATTCTTCGGTCAACATCAATGCACTTTGTAACTCGTGTGGGGACATGGCGTGTTGCTCGTCTGTAAAGTGTACAGTGTACTGTAGAGTGAAATGGCTGTATCTCGGAAACCGTTCGGAATAGGACACATGTACATATACACTTTTACCTTACAGTGACCGATACTGTGACTTCCCACGATATTTACTGTTCCTTCTGGGACACAGTGTATAAGCAATATAAAGCAATTGCCTCCAATTAGTTACTTATAACCAAGGCCCGGATTTTGATGACATGTCATCTTTTTTCTTTGTATCCTATGCGATGCTCTTAAATATATAAATCTCGGATATGAGCTGCTGGTTACAGAAATGTCAATTTTATAGGTAATTTTTTGTCATTTCTTGACATTTTTAGGTTTAACGTAATTTTTTCATTTTGGGGGTAATTTTTTGGTAAATGTTTAGGCTTTTAATGGCATTTCTTGTCATTTTTTGCCATTTTAGGGAATTTTTCTTCATGTGTTTTCTGAAATGTGAATAATATGGAAGCGAAGTGCTCTTTCTTTTCTCCTTTAGGTCATTTTTTGAATATTTTCAGGTCATCAAAATCCAAGCCCTGCTTATACCATTTTCCTCCCTTATTCTCCCACATATTTATTGTCCAAGAACGGCCCTTTTTAAGGCCATGGTACTTTCCTCTCTTCTTTTCCTATTGGTTATCTCCGTGTCCTGTCTAAACACGTTTTTCACGCGGGATTCGCTCGATATTCTACTTGCTTAGTGAATATTCTAACCTAAATATGGTATTACTCCGAAACGTCGACGAACTTCTGTCGGATTATGCGGTGTCACATGCCAGAAGACGGTACGCTTAATAAGGGTGTTGTTGCGGCCCTGAACACAAGGCAGTATGGCAGGGTGCATACACAAGAACCTCAACTAGAAGTGAGTCTTGCTATGAAACGTGTTCATTTTCTTTATTTCAATCTTTCAATCTTTCCTGGCCTGAAGTAATCTGTTTCGCAGCTTCGTGTATGGATTTAACTGGCACCAATCAGCATACGAGCTCACCGTATGCAGCATGTTCAAACATTCTCATCAGTTCAGTAAGCAGTTCTGTTAAGCCTTGTTATACCAACATTTTAAAGCAAACTTTATGTAACGATTAGAAGACACTTAAATGTCAACACGTTATCCATCAAGGTTATCAAGAAATCAGACCGCAAATGCTAGGAAAATTCAGAGATCTTCATGCAAAAGCTAACATTACTTTTGCATATCTGTACGTCCTTCTTTTGTGAGTGTAATATAGAAAGCCACGTAGGCCGCGCTGTAGCTCAAGCGGTTAGGCGCTGGCTTCTCACCGCGACGGCCTGGGTTTGAGCCCGGGTCTGGGCAAGTGGGATTAATGGTGGACAAACTGGCGCTGGAGCAGGTTTTCTCCGAGTACTTCGGTTTCCCCTGCCAATCTTCATTCCACCAAATTCTCCATCATGATAATCACCGGGGGCAAGTACAATAGGTCATTCTGTGGCAGACGTGCCGAGTGGACCCAGCTGGACTCCACCTCCCTTCCACTATGAGAATTAAAAAAAACCAGGCCGTGGAGGCCCACAGGGTTGTGAGACGTCGAGGTATTTTCTAGACAATCGACTCACATATGATGAGGTTGTTAGCCTTAGCGCCGGTAGCCCTTTAGCCCCAGGAAGATTCCTGGTACTCAATTTTGTTAGAGGCTGAGTCGACCCCAGGGCCATAATGCAGCTGGAAGGATTAGGTAAATTGAGAAGTCCAATGACCTCATCGGGAATCGAACCCGTCACCTTCCGGCTTGTAGCATAATGCCTCAACCAACTACGCTACCGCGTGTCCCCAGAATTGTAAATGTAAAATGTAATGCTGTGAAATGAGAGAATTTTGATTACCATTCGGAGCCTATGTAGCCTAGTTCTCCCACTGTCAGTCAGGAATAAAATTTGCATCAACTGATTCGTGTAAATTAGTTAGAAAATTTAGGCTCAATATATTCAATCCTGTCTACTTGTTATTAAAAGTGAATTTTCTTTCTAACAAATTTTGATTCCAGCTTCTCTTGTAGCTACTATAGGGAGCCTATAATCTCCTGAAGTGTGATGTTGTGTGGCCTGATGCAAGCTCGCCGACGTTTCGGAGAAAGAAAAGCCATTCTTCGAAACATCGGTTAATTTCTACCGGGCAGCACGGCGTTCACGTGCCAGAAAATTTCACACTTCTTTAGCCTTTCATCTTATGGGCTTCTTTACGAAGCTTACAGAAAGAAGGAGTGCAATCAGAGGTTCGCTCTGCGGTTGAAAGAAAAAGGCGTTTCTAAGAAAACGCGCTAAGCCGNCGGTTAATTTCTACCGGGCAGCACGGCGTTCACGTGCCAGAAAATTTCACACTTCTTTAGCCTTTCATCTTATGGGCTTCTTTACGAAGCAGGAGTGCAATCAGAGGTTCGCACTGCGGTTGAAAGAAAAAAGCGTTTCTAAGAAAACGCGCTAAGCCTAAGTAGGTCTGTATTATACCATGTCCCAATTTGTTTCCTAAACATGCTAAATCCTTCACAATGATGAGTTAGACACAAATATATGTCCGTTATTTCACTCATTTCGGCTAGGAACTACAGTACCACATCCCACGTGACTAGATACTGACTTGCTCCTGAACAACTGACTGCGTGAACTCATTTCACGGGGTAAAGACGATCAGTTAGTTTCTCTGTATCAAGAAAGTTGAATCTAGCGATAAAGCTTTTGACTTTTTTCGAAGATAACCTGTTAGTCCCCTCGTCCACCTTATCGTGGTGAGGGGGTTTGAGTATGCCAAGGACCCTGAGAGCTATACCAGCGGTAGAGTAGCTACTGGCAGGGCCTCCCTTGCTGGACAGGTCAAAGGGTAGGCATCAGACGAAGAGAGACACCGAAAACTGATGCCGGAAGCAGCGTCATCAGCAGCGACTTGAAGCACAGAGAAAATGATGCTCGAGATGGTTCAAGTTCGTATAGCAACAGGCGTGACCAGAGTGGTTTGAACGGCTGTTGTACTGCGATGTGGAAAGCAAATGGAAAAACTACCACATTATCACTATTCCTGGATAGTCTCTTTGCAAAAACAGAAGATCGCATTAAGTGGAGAAACTGTTTTGGAAGAGACTGTGGACCTGTCATCTGACAGATTACTGATGAATGAATGAACCTGTTAGTATCATGGCTGGGACTGATGTAATCATGACTAAGGTTTCTTGTGGTTTTTCTCAGTGTCTCCAAACAAATTCTGGGATTCTGTCTCGAAATAGGCCACAACAGCTTCCCTTCAGTGTTCCTTGTAATTATTTATTTATTAATGATCATACCATCCGAAACTATATAATCTGATACTCAGACAACGTCATTAACAAACTTATAAATTAATAAATAATAAAGTTGAGTTGGATGGTAAATATATCACGCATGGAGAAGATTACAAATGCATATGACATTTTCGTAGGAGTGCCTAAAAAAGATCCGGGAGAGTTACACGACTCCCAAAGTAATCAGAGAGTAAAATATGGTCATGGGTCCCGCTGGACTCGGAAACAAAAATGACTCTGCTGGCGAGGACCATCAGAAGTTTTCCCCATCGACAGACATAAAGGAAGAATCCATTTTGGAGATAGACGGTGGTCCATTGGTTTGGCCTATTCATTAGTTTTCCACAGTCACGTGATATAACAAAGTTCAGACTGTCACATTTCGGAGTAATTGGTCGAGTCGCTAAGGAGGGAATCCATCGCGTGTGCTAGAGACTCTTTAATTATTATAGTTAATAATAAGCGGCGGGCAGCAGCTGTGCCGGGCGGGGGGATTTCCCCTGCTACCAGGCAGCATCTGTTGAGGACGTGTGACCGCTCCAGCTGACCGAACGCAATTTTATTCGTTCCACAAACTCACACACACACACACACACACACATACACACACACACATAGTGCGCTAGAGGGGTGGAAAAATTCACCATGCACAAAGATTCATTCTCCCACGGAAGAATAGAAACATATATTTTTAGTTTCCAAACAAAGACAATAGCCAGATGTTACATTGTCTTCTAGCGAGACAAGTATATCACAATAACTACAATTTTAGGCTTTGGTATTGGCAAAATTTTCTGCCATTACCTTTGTTTGGTCTTGCTTACTTTGTTTCACTGTATGTAACGTGAAGCCGATCACAGTGGCCGTGCGGTCTAAGGCATGAACCGTCTTCGTCCACTCGAACATTGAGATCATGCGTTCGAATCTCACTCGAGGCAGTGATGTTTGTCTGCGTTTATTCTGTATGTCAATACCGACCTTGCGACGAGCTGATCTCCCGTTCAGGAAATCCTACTGACTGTGTATAGAATTAAGAAACTGAGAAATCAACCAAGTTCCCAAGGGCTGTAGTGCCTTAGACAGAGAGAGAGAGCATATAATGTGTGGTGTACTGTACGTACTTGGAGTGCCGGGTTTCTGTGCTACAGCCGTCGTGTATCATTCAGAAATAAATGTTCTTGTAGAACATTCAGCTCGGAAATCCAGTAATCTCGAGAGCTAATGCATATCCAACACAGACACCATTGTCAGCCTTCTTATTATTATTGCTAATATTCTAAATGCCGGTCACGGTAGCCGAGCGGTCTAAGGCATGCACTGTCTTCGCTCGCTTGGAAACTGGGATCGTGGGTTCGAATCCTACTGAGGGTATGGATGTTTGTGTGCGTTTTTCTGTGTTTGTGTACAGGTAGAGGCCTTGCGACGAGTTGATCACTCACCCAAGGAGTCCTACCGTATGTGTAAGATCTAGAAAAACCAAAGTGAACGGAGTTCATGGAGGTAGGCCTAGGCCCACTGGGGCTGTAGTGTCAAGGAAAAAAAATATTCCAAATATTAAATAACTAACACCACAGAAGAGAGTCCTTCATAAGCTGTATAGACAGTAGCTTAACTAATAAGGAATATGCTACCTATATGAGACCAGGCCGGTCACGGTAGCCGAGCAGCCTAAGGCATGCACTGTCTTCGCTCGCTCGGAAGCCGGGATCGTGGGCTCGAATCCCACTAAGGGCATAGATGTTTAGTGTG
>NW_019729213.1:1385953-1441772 GCF_002891405.2 Cryptotermes secundus | reverse complement strand
AAAAAAAAAATATGAGACCAAAAATTTCAGTACCGATTTCACAAGAACCCACCAATGAAAAGTATGCAGCAGAAAATAAATGGAGCCCATGATTTTATATCATGTTTTATCAGGACCAACTCTAATAATTACCTCTCCACTCTGTACCCTGCTCTAAGAAATAATCTCTGTCATACACATTTTTCACCTAAAATAATGCACACTTTACTGCTCTTATGCAGAGAGATGATACTGATATCTTGGTCAGTGTAGTGACTAAGCGGGCCATATTTTGCTTAAATTTGCCATAAAATTAGAAGGCAAATTTCACTTGATTCTGAACAATATTAATCGGTAATTAATATTATTAGCAGTTACATGTAATACTAAAATCTTCTTAATTTCTCGCTCTCGAGTCATATCCTTTGGTTTCATGAAATTTTCCAAATGTTCCCTTGCTCAAATTGTATACCTAGAAAAATGCAAAAATGATTCTTGAATTTCATACACATGTTATTTTTGTTTTGTTTTTTTCAATGAGAAGTTATTAATGATAAGGGTACTAAATAATAACAACATGATACAAGCTTGGAAGTCTCGGGTTCGATTCCCGATGAGGTCATTGGATTTTTTTCCATCTGTCTATGTCTTCCAGCCGTAGTATGGCCCTGGGGTCGACTGAGCCTCTAACAGAAATGAGTGCTAGGAATCTTCCTGGAGATAAAGGGCGGCCGGCACACAAGGCTGACAACTTCACCGCCATCTGTAAGCCGATTGTCTATAAAATGTGGTAGCCTCGACGTCTCGCAACGCTGTGGGCCTTCAAGGCCTCTTGCAGGGATACCTTTGCCTATATTTTTACTATGTAATAAGTTTTGAAGTTCAATGTAAAATCTTCGTTAATAAAATTAGATAAATATTTTGCAATGAATTATTCTATAGCTCCACAGCTCCATTAAAATATATTATTTATTTATATTCTATTGCTACAATCAATCGACTATTACTTATAGATTAGAATGGATTTCGGGTGGAACAATTTTGGTCAATTCTTTTTGTGAATATGTGGATTCAAATAGAACATTTCCTTGCTCTTTTGTCCTTCGTGAAGGGATTACAAGACACTTTAAATTTTATCGATAATGTTCTGAGTCTCTGTTACGAAAAGCGCAACAGAAACTAAAGCCCTCGTTAGTCGGCTTCGTCATTTGCTCTGCCTTGTATTTGTCCGTGCCAAAGTTCACACAAAGCTCATGGGATAATAATATCACACAGAGTGTATACCTCTAGGGGGATAATTATGGACTTGTTTGTTCTTGGAGCTGCCCTCAGGATGCTAATGTCGGCTACTTGTTTGCACTTGGTTGCTGTGATGTCCCTCCCGAAATCTCGTTATGGACCAAAACATCGCTCGGCGCGCAGTTCCATTATCTCCAGGGACAGGGATGCAGCAGAACGGAACCTGCAAGGGAGGACTTGCGGGTGGGAGTGAAAGTGCGAGGCATGGAAATCCGGTCTTGGCCATGCGTGTCCTGCAGATCTCCTCAATCTCTTCAGATAAGTTCTCTTTGTTAGTCCCTTTCATTTCTCTTTTCAGTAGTAATGCATGGATGGACAAAAAGGAGAATGAAGGGAAGATACATAACAGGCAAAATGATACTGTTGGCTTCGTCAAGGTTTTAATCAGTTCCCATAAAAATGATTGCTGCTCACAGAATACTCCAAGGAGAGATTTAGGATGTCGATGGAGGTATTTTTTTTCTTTTTTAAGTTGGCTACAACGTATCAAAATATATGGAATCAGATATGACAGGCTTGATTTTACCTTCAAATTATGTGGATGGAAGGGAAAGTGAATTGGCAGATCATAAGGACGGAAGTGGGTGGGTTCCTGAATGGAGGAGTGAAGTGATAGTTGATTCGGATACACAGACGGAAGGACGGGTGTATGTGTGGATAGGAAAAAAGCAGAGTATGAATGAAAAAGACTGAGTAACAACAAATTCTGGGAAGAAATAACCAGCTAGCCGTTGCCTAGCAATGGTAGTATTTTCTGGCTCTACTCATCCGACTTTCAGGTGTCAAGAGCGGAACACAGATAAACAAAGACAGCAAGATTTCACGAGCCTTCTTTCAAAATAAGTAAATAGAGTTGTCCCTATGCTTAACTAATTAATTTACACAATGAAGACATATGGGGGGAGTAGATATATAGATCCACGTGTTCTTTACCTCGGTCTTAGTTGGAGGTGAGTGGTTATCTTCACGGCCCCGACCGCTTTACCCCCAAGGAAAGAGCCCGCTGTACCCATTGGATAAGAGGCTAAGTGGGCCCCAGAGCCGGTCAGGACGACATGGATAGGAAAATAATTCTTCCCGCAACTAGACTCGAACTCTGACCTCTCGGGCGTCCAGACCGAAGCCAGTCTCTAAACCGACTGTGCTGCGTGTATACAAAATAAATAAATTAAGCTAAAAATACATTGTATATCAAGATAACAATGTACACATGTGTTCAATTCTGTGTTTTCGGCTGGTGCTAAGTAATTTAAGAAGTAACAATGGGACTGCAGAAAAATCTTGTCTTGATGCAAAACATCGCGAGGTTTTGCAGTTCATTTTTTTATGTTGACTGCAAGTGATGACTCTGAAATCATTCATTACGCTTCCCTGAAGCCGAGACAACAAATTAATTGGCAGTCGGAACGTCAACCGTGGGTGCCTCCTATTGTTGCTGGCTGATGGACAGTGGCGTGCTGTCAGCATTCAGGCCTCGCGGAGATTAATAGCAGAGGGAGCAGAGATTGCAGCGTTTTAATTAGTACAACGTCACAGCTTTATTAAATTCTCCTTCAGCTAAAGATACCTTCCATAATAACTGGGAGAGGCAACGTTTCTCTAACTTAGAACCAGCCCAGATTCAGTCAGAACTCACGCCTCGAGGAATTTATAGTCGAACTGTGTGAAAATTTGTGCAGTAACTCCGGCCCAGAGCGTGGCACTTCAGTCAACAAATGACTGCGTATAGTTCGGACGGCCGGGAGTCGTTTCCCGGAAGAAGAGATACTTGTATTTCTTTCTACAAATATTATGTAAAACATTGTTTTACTCTATTCTCCTAATTTTGAAACAGAAAGTTCTGGGAAGAACTAATAGCACACTTTCCTTTGATACGACACGGGTCGCATAGAACAAAAAACAAGACGCACAGACAGCAAGGTGATTTCATAAGCCTCTTGTTTTTCAAAAGAAAGGAAACAGGCTACAAATAACAGAAGAATATAAGATCTCCCTGCTCTCTGTTATGTTGCGTCTGTGTGTTCTCCCTATCGTTACTAGCCAATGGCTCGGTAAACACGTTCCCTCTGCAACGAATACACACACAACAATAGGATTGTTTGACTCCGTGTTTTCTACGCGGTCCGTGTCGTATCATCTGCTCAATATGTAGTGAAAATAGGCGGTTAGTTCTCATTCCTACCTGGCCCTCCAGGTTGGAGGAGGCTGGAGTCTGAGACAGTAAAATATGACCATGGGTTCTGTGGAAGTCGGACCCAAGAATGACTGAGCTGGCGAGGACCAGCAGCAATTGTAAACGAAAGAACCGTCTTCTCTTCAGAAAGTGCGTCCGACGTCAACAAGCCCGCAGCTGTCTGACAGCAGCATAAATCTGGTCTTGGGCCCCAGATGGGGCTTGACACCAAGTCAGACTGGCCGACTGACCGTCGGTAGTAAGATAACTGTGATTTTGTTCTTCCCCGAACTTCTTGCTTATGTTGTGATCTAATACTTTGTTACACCATGTAGATGTGTATCAGACTACACGGTGTCTTGATCCAAAATACCAAAATTTAAATTTCCACCAGCGTGAAAATCTCAAATGTCATATGCCGGACATTAGCCACTGTCTTAGGTACATTTAACCATTTAAGGACTTAGTGAGAGAGAGAGAGAGAAAGGTAGAAAGTGGTGAAGTAGTGAGGGATATTACATTTTGGAGGGAGGTTTTGAAGGTTCCCAGGTAGTGCTCACTCGCCCTTCTAATAGAGGTACTGAGAATGATCGAAATTATTTTTATATGACGTTGGAAATACTGCATATTAGTGAAATTTAATCTAACATCAGGAGGGCTACATTAGGCGAAATTTTAATGTTATTTTGGTAGGACAAGTGAAGCAAACATTGCAAATTTCTTCTAAATAGTACGTATATGAATACTCAGTTCGTACCTCACAGGAAACATCACGTATCAGCTTGTATTATATATATAAAGTGCTGAACTAATGAAAAAGGTATCTCAAATACAGCGTGTTAAAAGAAAGTTGTGTTACTACTGGAACCATCTTGTGTCAGCGAATACTTTCTAATTAATTAACGTGTGGCATTCAGTAGAATTAGAGAGATAATGTATTCATTCCTAGATCTGCAGTATAAATTATTTAGTGGACATCTAGCGTATAGGTCTACAAATGAATTGAAAATTACATTTGTGAATTTTACAAACGTGGAAACCAGAGGACCTAACGCAGAACATCAAATTCGGACAGAAGAGTTCTACAATAGCGAACAATAGAGTCACATCACACCAACTGCTTGGCTGCAATTCATAGAGAGGGGGAGGGTCAGCTGAAACCTGAATTATTGAGCTGTGATTCAAAGGTTGAATTCATTGAAATTGTACGGTCACATGTGATAATAAAAATGGGGAGCAGAAAAAAAAGGGGGCAGCTGTCTTAACTGATGCATCTGTCTAGTAAGAGTAGTGTTTCCAACACACACACACACACACACAAACACTCATGATCAACAGATCACACGCAGGTATAAGCACCTGGCATGGTCGCAGCTGATGGCTTCCGGCTTTACTCGACATCAGGAGTGAAAGGTTGTGGTTTGAAACCTGTTGATGGAATAGAAGAAAGCTGCAGAGTAATTACTTCATTTATTTAAGGTTTATTTAATGATGCTGTCAATAGCTCAGGCTATTAGCAACAATGGTAAAATTGTAATGAATAGGAAAAAAGAGCAAGGCAGTGCTCGTGGCCCAGTATTTTGTATTATACCGGCGTTTATGTAGAAGGAGTGAGGAAAATCACGAACAAACGTCACTCAGAATTGTCAGTGTACCACTCACGATTAGGACGTGCCACCTAACGGATATAAATTGAAGTGACACATTGTTTTTTTTTTCTGTATTATATATATATATCTTGAATGGGGCTGAATCAGGGGTTGGTAAATTAAATTAAATTAAATTTAAATGAAGTGAGGTGGAGAGAAATACTGAAAGGAAAATTAAAAAAAAATAACGTAATAAAATTAATATAATATCAAATTAAATATAATTAGCAAAATAAAATTTACAAAATAGAATTAAAAATACATAAAATAACTAAAATAAAATATTACAGTACATTAAAATATGTATATAAAATAAAATTCATGATATGAAATAAAATAAGTAACATAAATATCGTAAAAAGTAATAAAATAAAAATAATAAATTGGGATGAATAAAATAAAGGAAAATTCTATAAAATAAATAAATATAAATAATAAACTAAAAAATGAAACAATATAAAAGAGTAATATAAAGTGAAGGATTTTACAAGTCCTTTCCTATCCTTATGTGCAAACAACAATCACATAATAATTAATTTCTGTCTTATATTGGCGTCCTGCAGCAATACAGAAGTGAAGCAAATTTCATTTCTTCTACCTCCACTCCATCAGCGTCCTTGTTTCTTTCCCCACGTCCACCATGCAGCCATTCATCCATTCATTTCACCATCCGCCTTCATGACCACTGTTTCCGCTCCCATCCATCCATATTCCTACTTGTGTATGGGAATCCGGAAATCACGTGATCTGCAGTTGGTAATCAGGCAGCTGGGCGGGTGGTCGGCCCACAGGAACTGATAATTATACACATGCTGAAAAACCGCCACAAAGCGACACTGAAACCCACAACAACCACAGAACTCATTGGTTGTACTAGATTAGGCAAAATTAATGTCAAAGATATACAAAAGGACCTGGATATTTATTACAATTATTGAATTTTTGGACATTGCCTGTTTTTATTTAAAATAACGTTTCAGAGATCGGACTCTGCTTCCATCCTCATGTAAAAAATTTTTACTTTCATTTTGGTTTGGACTCTGTTCTTATGGTCGTTACATAATTTGTGTCCATAGGTGTACTCGAGCCAGCCACGGTAGCCCAGCGGTCTAAGGCATGTACTGTTTTCGCTCGCTCGGAAGCCGAGATCGTGGGTTCGATTCCCACTCAGGGCATGAATGTTTAGTTTGTGTGTGTGCTATTTTCTGTGTTTGTGCACAGGTAGAGGCCTTGCGACGAGCTGATCACCCGCCAAAGGAGTCCTACCGTATGTCTAAGATCTAGAAAAACCGAACTGAACGGAGAAGTTCATGGAGGTAGGCCTAGGCCCACTGGGGCTGTAGTGCCAAGGAAAAAAATAGGTGTACTCGTAAGTAACTTTTGAAATGCATGTCTTAAATCCCTTAGATTGTTTATGTTGTATGCTGGTTTTGCTATGTACAATAGTATCTTGGTTCTAGTGTCTGAAGATAGTGACTAGCCGTATCGCTTGGGCACTACCGAGTAGGCTATTTTACCTAATGACGGAGGCAGAGTCGTCGCCGAAACGTGTTTTGAACAAACATGACAGTGGATAATGTTCTAAACGTCCCTAATTATATTAGTATCCCGTCATCGCGAACTGTTAGATCTTATGGATAATTTTTACCTTAATAGAAAATTACCGAGGGGTCGGAGTTCGTGTCCAGGTAGGGTAAAGACTCTGGGGTTCACCCAATCTCCTATCCAGTATGTACCGCGGATTCTTTCCCGGGGGATAATGAGGCCTGGGCATGAAGCTGACAACTCATCTCCAGCTAGTGCCGAGGTCAAGAAAATGTGGATCTATACATCCACTCCCCCATACGCCGTCATGGTGTAGTGTTTAATTAGTTAAATATCGGGATAACTTTATTACCATAACCTATCCCTAAACATCTAAATGTTAAATTTCTATAGAAACTACAATAACTATATTCACGGATATGGAGTGGGCTAGTGCATACAGCGAGCTCAAACATAACGTTAAGGTGACTGGTTAATTAAAGTTATACGTATTTAAGGCGGCGGTCGTGGCCTATCGACGTATTATTCCGGCATTTACTTGCAGAGACTGGGGAAAACTGAGACAGAACTCAGTCTCTATAACTAGTGACCCGGCGAAGATTCGAAACCAGCACCTCACTAATACACTACAGAAGTATTACTGCTAGACCTACATTCAATATCAGTTACTAATATAATAAAGATTATACTCATGTAAGTTCTGATGTTATGAGAACGGTAAAGGTCCTCTGGGCCGGTCACGGTAGCCGAGCGGTCTAAGGCATGCACTGTCTTTGCTCGCTCGGAAGCCGGGATCGTGGGTTCGAACCCCACTCAGGGTATGGATGTTTGTGTGCGTTTTTCTGTGTTTGTGAGCCGATCACCCGCCCAAGGAGTCCTGCCGAATATGTCTGATCTAGAAAAGCCGAAGTGAACGGAGAAGTTCATGGAGGTAGGCCTAGGCCCACTGGGGCTGTAGTGCCAAGGGAAAAAAAAAAGGTCATCTGGGTTATGACACCTCATAGTCTTGAATCTCAATGACAAATTTCCTTGAAATCTCCTTACAAAACTGGGCCACATTTTCAGTTACACTTTTACTAGTCTCCACGATAACACATACCAGATAACAGAAATCTCTATATATGAATATAACGAAAGAAGGCTTAGGACTTTTACAATGTATTTGAGAAGTAGTGGGTTTAAATCTCGGCTCATAGACCAGTTATCTTTACTAGGCAATTCCTGGTTTCCTTATTCGCCCCAAGGGAATGTCAGGATTGAAATGTACCAAGACCGTCCATATCATCTGCAGTTGAGTTATGAATCATCCTTTCATGCTACACTTCGAAGCCTCTGCCTGTATTTCAAGTTCTCTCGATAGTCATTACAAGGAAAATAATTTTCTACGATATGCCACCGTATAATCTGGTAGATATTCACTAACGTTTGGGAGGGACGAATTGTGTCCATCTTCACATTCGAAGATAATTCAACCATGGAAACAACAAGAGGCTGGCAGAAAAAGCTTAATATTGACTCTGAAGATGGAGGCAGTAAATTATTTCTAAACGTCAATGCACTTCTATCGGAATATGCCAGAAGATAACGCTCTTCATAGTCTTCATAATCTCACAGACGTACGCTGAGTTCTAGAAAAAATAGTTGCTTTTGAACTTTAAGAAGGAATAAAGGCTGAGGTGCAATCTCAAAAATAAGTAATTTTGAAATAAAGAAAATACTTGTAGATTCTAAAGGGGTCTGACGATGGTATGTAACCCTCAGAATCATTGGGTTTTGACCTTTATCCATCTTCCAGTATTCTAGTAAGTATAAAACACAGCGTTTCGGAAACTGGATCTGTTTCCTTCCTCAGATGAGGAGGGAGACACCTACTTAGTCGGGTTCCTTAATAAAAGCTAACCTCAAGTGATTTTGGTTAGCTCTTTCTAAGAGGCCCAACTGATTATATGTCTTCCCCAACCACATGAGAACGGAAACAAATCCATTTTCCAAAACATTGTGTTTTCTATTTTCTAGAATACCGGACTACGGACAAAGTCCAAAAACCCAGCGATTCTAAGAG
The DNA here is from genome assembly GCF_002891405.2 of Cryptotermes secundus. Classification (NCBI taxonomy): domain Eukaryota; kingdom Metazoa; phylum Arthropoda; class Insecta; order Blattodea; family Kalotermitidae; genus Cryptotermes; species Cryptotermes secundus. Next base: position 1,433,065 of record NW_019729213.1, on the reverse strand, counting down.
TAAGTACTGCTTTCCGTTTGTTTCTGTTCTCAAAATATATCCCGAAAACGGACTACCCACCAGTTCCTGTTTTGCTGTAGCATTAATGCTGTAATGTCCTAATTATTCATTAGGTCTAATGGATGGTTGAGTTGGCATGTAGACTGAACCTTGATACGTAATAGGATACGAGACATTTCGGGTTCTTGCAGCAAAGGGACACCACTGCATTTTATGCTGTGTCCCATGATGAACACTACAGCCTACATCTTAGTTTAGCCTGCATTCATGTTTCCTCTCTATGCTCGGTAGCGTGGATTATTTAATTTGCCATCTGTTGAGTAACCGCACGCGCTCCACGTTCGGGTTAGGGCAAGCTTGTCCCCAACCCAGTGCAAACCCGGTTCATACTGGGCTCCTCAACTATTTGTGTGGTGTGAGATTTGAGGTTCTCTCTCTAATCCCTTACGAGGGAGCACATTTGGACTGAATTAAGTGACAGGAGCTTCATAACTTCTACTATTCGCCAAATTTAATTAGAATGATAAATCTAAGGACGATGAGATGGGCAAGGAATGTAGCACACATGGGAGGGGTAAAATCCAGAAGGAAAGAGATCACTAAAAAGGCCTAGATGTAGGTGAAGAAGCTGAACACTCAAGTCTGTGTAGTGTCCAGGTTAAGGCTGGTGGAGCAATACCTACATTTCCCCATACGTCTTCATGGCGAATTGCTTAATTAATTAAGCACAGCAATAACTTACATTTTACTAATCGCCGTTATGTGTGTAATAACCTGAATCATTGTAAAGCTATCCCTGTAACAGGCCGTGGAGGCCCATAGGGTTGTGAGACGTCGAGGCTCTCACATTCTCTAGACAATCTACTCACAGATGATGATGAGGTTGTCATCCTTACGCGCCGGCCAACCTTTACTCCCAGGAAGTTTCCTGGTACTCATTTCTGTCAGAGGCTGAGTCGACCCCAGGGCCATAGTGCGGCTGGAAGGATTAGAAAGATCCACCTCATCGAAACTCGAACCTGCGACCTTCATGCTTGTAGTATAACGTGTCAACCAGCTACGCTACGGCGTGCCCTCCTGAATTACTGTGAGCGTTGTTAAACAAAAATAATATGTATATTATGTATACAAGCCTCATATTTTTTTTCTAAACTATTATTCGATTCCGAATATTTCTGAAGGCATAAACATAAAAGTTTGTCTTCAAATTAGGTGCCTTATCTAGTTCGCTGATGTAGCCGACAAGAAATCTAACTATGATCGATAGTTTCATGTTAGACCCTTACTGACTTAGGCTTCATTAATCATGTGCTAGGATCAGGAGTCGTTGAGTAGCAGAAATGAAGCTGTATTCTCATAGGAGCTGAGTGCAACTTGGGACTGATACACAATACGAAAGCACAAAAAGCATGTATCAGCTACCAGCCACTGGCATCTGTTCCACGCGGTGCCGCTGTTTCCAGCATCAGACTGAGCACAGTCTGCCCTCACACCAAGTAGGTCCCTCACTCATTAACCATACTTTGATATAATCAGGATACTTCCAACTCACGCCAGGCAACCAGAGGTCCTCTTGCCGTCATCTTAAAATTGTTAGTCAAGGTAACAAGCAGATCCCGGTGGCCGTGCGGTCTGGGTATGAAGTGCCTTCGCTCGCTCGAACGCTGGGATCGTGTGTTCGAATCCCACTTCAGCACGAATGTCTGTTTGCTTGTAATCTGTTCTTGTGTTGTTCTGTGCAGGTAGCGGGCTTGCGTCTGACTGATCCCCCGTCCAAGGAGACCTACCGTCTGTCTAAGATTAAGAAACCGAAGTGGAACCAAGCGTTTCACGGATGCCCTATCCTCGAAGTGGAAGCAACAGTAAGATAGATAGATAGATAGATAGACAAACAGACAGACAGGCAGATAGATAGATAGATAGACAGACAGACAGGCAGATAGATAGATAGATAGATAGATATGTAGATAGATAGATAGACAGACAAACAGACAGACAGGCAGATAGATAGATAGATAGACAGATAGACAGACAGGCAGATAGATAGATAGATAGATAGAGTAATAAATGCATTAATTTCAAATCAAATTTGGAGGAATATCGTACATATTGGTATTTTAAGGAATCATGAAAACTGCAAGACATCTCATTTAAGACAAGTCTTTGGGCCTAAAGTTATTAAATAGGTGGGCAATGGAGACCACTACATAATGAGAAACACTACAATTTGTACTCTGTTATTACGATCATAAAATTGACAGTAGGTCGGGACATGCAGCATTCATGGGTTAGTGAGAAATGCATGAGAATTAGACTTAGATGGAAAGATGTTGAAAAGTATTTTAAAGAAATAGGATGAAACATGCATTGGAATCAACTGACTTAGTACCAGGGTACAATAGCGAGCTCTTGCGAACATTCAAATAAACCTTTCAGCTCCACAGAAGAAGTGTTCTTGACTAACAAAGCGATTACTGATATCCGAAGGACGACTCCATCGATGTAATTAAGTTATCATATCTCCTGTTGAGATTCGAACATGATAACTCGGGTAAGATTTGAGGTTTTTAAGGCCGTTTCGGAGGAGCATATCGCCTCCATCTTCAGGGTATGAGAAATATGTAAACAACTGCTCACGCTGGTTCATCGCTCACGGATTTCTTGCATCTTGAAGATGGAAGCGATACGTTCCTCCGAAACATCGGTTAACACAATATCTACACGGTGCCAGATCCAAGAAGACGGCATTCTTCATATTTTATCAGTAATAAAAATTTCAACAATTTATTTTTCTCTAATATGAGACTCCACCTCACAAACACAGCATTTATAGAGAGGGTGATTAAAATTTTGAATTGTGAATTTGGCCTAAGTGGGGTGTATGTGCGTATTTTGCAATTATTCTACTGTGATGTTATGTGTGTTTTGCCATTACTCTGTTGAAAGATTGTTATTTATTCTTGCTGTTATTCTTGTTGAACTGAAACCGTTAAAGCTAAGACCGGAACGTGATATCAGCCATTAGAACATAGGACATCGAGAAATGGACCAAATCCACAAATTCCTTGCACATGAAAACGTTTGAATTTACAGCGAAGCCGTACCGCCACACTCCATAGTCATCTCATGGTCTGGTAGCATACACGCAAAAGATATTGTAGTCCATTTGTGGGACCTGTAGTATGCCTACTCTGATGATTGGGGTACCGAAAATTTGGTACCTATCTACAAAACTAAACGGCGTCATACCCCACAAGACCGTAATCTCGATGTTCGCCGCAGTAAGCAAGTAAAGTAAAGCTATCCATGTATCAGGCCGTGAAGGCCCATAGGATTGTGAGACGTCGAGGCTCCCACATTTTCTCTATACAATCGTCTCACAGATGGCAGTAAGGTTGTCAGCTTTACGCCCCAGTCGCCCTTTACCCCCCAGGAAAATTATTTAATTAATTCCTGGTACTCATTTCTGTTAGAGGCTGAGTTGATCCCAGGGCCATAGTGCGACTGGAAGGATTAGGTCAAGTGAAAATATTCAGTGAACTCATAGGGACTTGAACCCGCGACCTTCAGGCTTGTGGCATAGCCCCACAACCAACTACGCTACCTGCAGTGAAAACCTCAAATTTCAGCTGTAATATAGAATATTGTATCCATATTCACTGGTTACTATAATAGTGCAGTCGAACCAAGGACATTCTGAATATTCATTGTGCTCAGCCAATTCGCTCCTCGTACACAATGACGTTGACATCCGTGACCCTCTGACAAGGCTGCAAGTAAAGTGTATACACGGAAACAGCGGAGGGATTAACAAAGGCATCTGATGCATAGGTTGCACAATGGATCTATGTACTTTAATATTCTTACATAATTGAAGAGGGAAAGCAAACAGAATGTCGGGGCAGATCTCATCTAAAATAAAAAAAAATAGATCAAAAAGAGCCTATCACAGTGGCTGCGCAGTTTAATGCATAAACCATCTTCTCCCGCCCGAACACTGGGTTCGAATCCCACTCGAAGTATGGATGTCTGTGTACTTTTGTTCTGTGTTTGTGTTGTTCTGTGCGTAGGTAGCGGCCTTGCGATAGGCTGATCCCCCGTACAAGGATTCCTACCGACTCTGTATAGATTCCACAAGGGCTGTAGGACCACAGACACATAGCTCAAATAGAGTTTGGCAATATTAAACTACTATCGCAGCATTAATTTTATCTCCTCAAAATGTACACACAAAATTAATTTTAAGCATTTTTATACTCTGCATTTTATTGAGCATAACTGTCATAGACGGTCATAGACAGTGAGGCCGTCAACACAATACCCTAGGGAACACAGAAGAACACAACGTTTCGGACACTAGATTTGTTGCGGTCTTCAGGTGATGTGTGGAAGAGGATGGAAGCAGATCCAGTGTCCGAAACGTTGTGTTATGTGTTTTCCAGAATGGCGGACGGTGGACGAAACCCAAATATCCAGCAATTCTAAATGATATCTGTCATCAACAGAATACTTTAGAATCAACAATAATTGGTCTCATTACAGTTTTATAAACGGTTGAAACATGTGTAATATAGCAACCAGTTTATTATAACAATCACACTACATGTTTCAGTTTAGAGGTATGTATAAATAAATAAATATATCACGATATTGCAGAATTGTATGGTTAAATGGATCAATTTCCAAATGTCATTAAATTGTTTGAGAAATTTTTAACAAGGGGCACGAGGTAGCATAGTTTGCCAAGGCACTATGCTACAAACCGGAAGGTCACGTGTTCGATTCCCGATAAAGTCATTGAGTTTTTAAGCCGACCCAATCCTTCCAGCTTCACTATGGCCATGAAGTCGACTCAGCCTCTAACAGAAATGAGTACCAGGAATTTTCCTTGGGGGTAAAGGGTCACCGGCGATTAAGGCTGACGACGTCACCGCCATCTGTGAGCCGATTTTCTAGAAAATGTGGGGACCTCGACCTCTCACAATCCTATGGGCCTCCACGACCTCTTACATGGATAACTTTATTTTTTTTTTTTACTTTTTTAACATTGAGATTTTAAAATGATTAGAATTACATCTGCGTTAGTATATTACAGTTGCTGTTATACAACTAAGCGGCTTTTTTATTCACAGCCGACAACTTGCTTTAGGACCCTAGACAGAATTGTCGCGCCATCAAACTGCGTTAAGTGGGTTATACAAACTTTGTACTATTCAGAGCAAGTTTTTCTTCATATGAAGCAGTATTTTAGACTTAATATTTGGAATGGCCGCAAAATATCAGACATCCTTATTGTCGATATAAGTGAGAGATGTAAGGTCACCTTCACTCTCCGACCGCCTTATCCCTGTGATAAAGAGTCCCGGATACCTTCTGGAAAGGAGACTGGGTCGGCCTCAGAGTTGATAAAGAAATATCGCTGTTCCTGTCAATACTCGAACCCCTGTCTTCCAGGCTATATCCAGCCACTTCAATAATTATACTATCCCAGCTCATAATTCGAATACGAAACGTCCTGCTATAATCAGGCCACGAAATATGTCAGCCTGGAATTAATAATTTGGGAAAAAATCAACATTTGTTTTAATTATTTTTTGATATGTGTATTCATGTAGGCATATAGTGGCCAAGGGGAAAATGACTAAGAGTTTATATCTCGTTAGCGACATGAATTACTCACGTGCACTGAAATGCCCAGTGAAACGGTAACCCAATAATTCTTAAACTAATTTCCCAAACCCTTATTTGTTCTTCAGTCGCGAACCTACCAAAGTCTTGCGGGTCAGGATGAGGTAGGCCCACGGTCCACTGATTACGCACAATAATTCCCCAGACTGCCACGGCCATGGCCAGCCGTCCATATAGTTCCAAACATTGGCGGGGTCTGTTCTAATTAGCATCTACTCTGAATGGCAACGAACTGCAGATGTGAAGCGACACGCAGATGGAGCTACTCTACAGCTGCTCCAAACAGCTGATCTCGATGGAGGTCCGGAGACACTGGAGGATGAGTAGTTCTGGTTTGTGTATTTTAGCATCAGCCTTCTCCCCACGTGTATTTAACAGGCAGTGTTGTTATAGCAGACAATGAAAGATACAACAGGTTTTAGGGGCCCAGTGGTTTTCCCCCTTTTTCAAACGTCAGTCGCGGATGCTTTAATTGGACTTCAATGATTGTAATCCTTTAACCAATATTAGTTCAGCATACATATCACCTGAATTGTAAATTCTTAAGAAAAGCTTAACAATAAAATATCTCTGCAATTTAAAACTTAAATGATTTACAATATACGTACGTATACATTAGTGATAAAAGGTAAAAAAAAAGGTAAATTTGTCCCCGTTCTTAATTAGTTAAGCAGTACGTCATGAAGATTTATGGAGGAGTGGAAATATAGCTCCACCAGGAGCCGGGATAGCGCAGTCGGTATAGCGACTGGCTACGGGCTGGATGACCGAGAGGCCGGAGTTCGAGTCCCGGTTGGGTCAATAATTTTCTCTTCTCCACAGCGTCCAGACCGGCTCCGGGGCCCACCCAGCCTCCAATCCAATTGGTACCTGGGACTCTCTCCCCGGGGGTAAAGTGGCAGGGGCGTGAAGCTGTCCACTCACCTCCAATTAGTGCCGAAGTCAAGAAAATGTGAATCTATACATCCACTTCCCCATAGACCTTAATGGCGTAGTGCTTAATTAGTTGAACACAGGGACAACTTTACTTTTACCATTCTTGACATCGGCAATAGATGGAGGTGAGTGGTCAGCTTCATCCCTCCACCGCTTTACTCCCAGGTGCTGGGTGGGCCCCTGAGCCCGTCTGGACGCTACAGAGAAGAGAAAATTCTTACCACTGTCAAGATAAAAGAAAATTCCAAGAAATTCAAACCTCAATGTAAGATACAGGAATAGAAAATATCACCAAAAACACCATCACATCAAATTCCAACCCCAAACATAAGGGCAGGAAAACGCTAATTTAACTTTCATTCAATAATAATCTATTATTTTAAATTCTGAAAATATAACTTTATTATCAAATATTACGAACATATAGAGCACATAAATTTACGCAAGGAATAAAAATACCTGGAGACGATGAAGTAATGACCGAAATACAGACAAATGCGTTTTAATGTTAACAAGTGTGTAATTATATACTATGAATGATTAATTACAAATGTGTAGTCTTATCCTCTAGTTTAGAGTGCATAACTTTTCCTCTAATTGTAGAAAAAGACACGAGAAAAATACTAGAGCATTTTCTCTCAGGCACAAATCGTCAACACCAAGCAAATCTGCAATCAAATCAGCACTGAGTGTGGAATTGTGCAGACACGTATTTGGGTCCCGGCCTTCGTTCCAAGGGCTGCATCATGTCCTCAACATCAAACCTAGATGCAAATCAGTGCGATAGGCATAGGCATATTAAAATGGAAGGAAACATTTCAGTAGGCATTAATTTCAGAGTAACTCTAATTCTTTAGTTTATTTACCATTATAGGGCCTTTAATTGCGTCTGACATCATTCAACGTTAAATTGTTCTGTAGATTTAGTTCTGACCTCCGCCTCTGTGGTCTAGTGGTCTAGTGGTCAGAGTTGCTGGTTACAGATCCAGAGTTCCCGGGTTCGGTTCCCGGTGCTACCAAATTTTCTGAGAAGTAGTGCGTCTGGAACGGGGTCCACTCAGCCTCGTGAAGATAATTGATGTGATATTTGAATGGAAAAATAGCGACTCCGGTTTAGGAAATCGAGATTAACGGCCGTGGGAATCCGTTGCGCTGACCATGGGACCCCTTCTATCCGCAGAAGTTGGCACTAATTTTACCGACAAGCGGCGGGCGCTCGGTCGATGTAGTTCGCTTGCGGACTACAGGCCTCGAAGTATGTTTTTTTTTTTTATATATATTTAGTCCTGACCTCCGCCTTCCTCCAGCTGCAATATCGATACGACTTAGAGAAAACTGTTTGTTTATTCTTACAATAATTATAAGAAAAATGTCGCGATGAACATAATATGTACGTCAAAATAAAATTTATCTGTGTGAAGCGACTAATAGAAGTATAAAAGATTATTAACGCCGTCTAGTATGATAGATAATTGTATTTTATTTTCTCTTTTTCCAATTGTTTTCCTTTGCATGTTTCGGTCGGAGCGACCATCTTCAGGACATATCAGTACATGCGGAAACTACTATTACAATGTCATTGGTCATTAGCAATACATACAGACACTACTATTACCATGTCATAAATATAAAATATTATTCTTTAACAATTAATGCGATGTGCATGAATTTATTAAAATATTTATAAATTATTATAATTAGTGGATTTACAAGTGTGGTTTAAAAACTTTTTTTTTAATCTAGAAACAATTTGTTTCGTGTCCTTTATACTACCTTTCTTTGAAGGAAGCTCAGTGTCTACCTCGCCGTGGTTCTGTTAGAAGAACAGGACCCTTTGGTACCGTCCTGTTGTTCGGGCCACGCTGTGTTGTTACTCTCGTATTAGTATGACGGACCAGGATGGGCCAAGTCAAATTGAGTAATAAAAGGTATTCTTTTTGTTCGAACTTAACTTTATTTTTAAACTAATTCCTGCCCCTAAATTGAGTTCTAAATACGTTGCTTATAAGAGTACTATTAAAGAGAAAATTTATAATTATTATATGAAAATAAGTTTGCGAATGAAATTATCAAAGAGCTAGGATACCTCAGTGACCAGTGAGACTGGCCACAGGCTAGCTGGCAGAAACTCAGCTTCGTTCATTGCCAGGAAATCACAAAGATGAGGAAATTATCATGACCTCTTTTAAGGTAAAGGTGAATGGTACATTTGCCTTTGTGCTGAACAAATTAAACGCTACACCATAAAACTTATGGTTTCGAGGTGATATATAATCCACGTATTCTTGACCTCAGAGTTAGTTGGTGGCGCATGGTCAGCCTCACGCCTCAGCCGCTTTACCCCCAGGGAAAACCCCCGGTACCCATTGGATAGGAGACTGGGTTGGCCTCAAGACCTGTCTGAAAGACATGGAGAGGAGAAAAGTCCTGCCCCTACCGGGATTCGAACTATGACCCGTAGGCTATCCTCTCCAGCCCTGTCTGTAATGCAGCAATAACCTTATATAAAAGACACTAAAATATATTTAATGCACTAAAAGTGTTTGTTAAATACACTAAAATGTCATTAAAATTATACATTCATTCCTTGTTGCAGCATGTTTCGGCTACATATGGACCATCATCAGGTAACATTTTTGTTATTGGGGAGACCACTGCATCATACATTTTGTCTTATGTGCCCTTAGAAAAATCGTTGTTTTTGTTATTAGCCTCTTTCGTAGAAACTACCGTTGTATCTTTTTCTGGTGGCTATTTCAATGTTTTTATGTTGTTTACTTTGTTGTGTATGCTTAGTGCTGTCTTCCCTTGTGCTTATGCTTATAGGCTCTGACTATTTTAAGATTCTTACCAAATACTGAAGGAAAATGTGAAAGCATCTGAATTCTGGCACTAGGATCAATGCCGAGACTTACAGGATACGAACAGGGGACTCAACTACGATATTCTGTAGATTTCACGCCCTCAAATGCTTTTCAGACCATAGAGTATTGATGTACCTGTTGTCTATGGACGTAGCTGATAAAATTTACGTGACCTAAAATAAATGTAAAAATGTTCGATTTTTGCGGGCTTAGTAACAGGTAGGATGCTATTATCTGGGAGAACGCATTACACATTTAGTGTTGTAAGACAGATAAAGATGATAGCTACTAACTCAGACCTCCTACTGCGTCCTTTTATTAGGCTCTTGAGGTTTTACTATTGCAGGAAAGTAGAAACATCCATAAAGAGTATAAGACTGAAGCAGCATATAGTCAGTACGCACACATCAGAACTGCAAGCAGGTCAAGTAGACAGACAGTTCACTTGAGATGTTAATTTCAAGGTTATATTCTCGAAACAATACAAGTGCTCTGCTTATCCCAGTTTTCCTTACAGAACAGGGAAGAAACAGGAAATACAGCGACATCATAGCAACATAGCTTGTATCTGTGAGAGATATATAGCTACATTTCCTCCCCCTATCCCATCAGCTATGAGCTAAGATTAATAAGGAGTAATCCGCACCAGATATGCTATTATCACGTTCGTTTTTGTGCCTTTGAATTCTGAACATTCCTACCTGTTACGTGCATGTAATGAACAGGTGAAAGATATTAAGTACTCATGCAACTGTAAATAATCATTCATACTAAGGGCCGGATTTACGTTTGTGGTGCCCTTAACAGTAACAACAAACCTAGGTTATTTCACTTTCCTTTTTATTTTCTTATTTCTCATAATAACTAAAAGTACGAACTATCTTTAGATGTTTAGATAAGTTTATCTATCTATCTATCTGTCTGTCTGTCTGTCTGTCTGTCTGTCTATCTGTCTGTCTGTCTATCTATCTATCTATCTATCTATCTATCTATCTATCTATCTATGGCTTTATAGCCCTTTGTTAGACCGTGGCCGCCTTTCAGTTCCTTGATCTTTTACACAGTCGGTAGGGCTCCTTCGACGGGGGATCAGCTTGTCGCAAGGCAAACAGAATAGACGCACGCAGACGTCCATGTTTTGAGTGGGATTCGAACCCACGATCCCAGCGTTCGAGTGAGCGAAGAGGGTTCATACCTCAGACCGCGCGGTCACTGTGATCGGCACAGAAGTACGAGTATATGTCCCAATAGCATCTTTGGATCCTATTTCTGTTGTGTGGAAGTCTCGTGGCGACCGTCCAGGAAGCTGCCCTCAAAATTTGGTCCTCTTTATGCTGCTTCCTGCTAAATTTGTCGCACATAACATTAAACGTGCCCGCCATCACCATATTTTGAGTTTTTTAGGATTTAGTACAGAATTTGTAGACATATGTATGATCTGCCTCCATACCACATGTCACATACCTAACTCGAATCCGTCCTAAACTATATATACATATATATGTATGAAATATTGTGTTTTATATTAAAAATAATTAAAAAATTTCTCATATTTTCAAAGATTTGTTACCATACACAACTTCAGCGCCAAAATTGGAGGTTCCATGACCAATAGTAACGGGTTCTGGATCGGATGGCTCGATTTATTGGCACTTCTTTGCAATTACAATCAACTATAACAGCTGAAAATCGATTACTGTCTCAGAAACCCTCCATTTCTTATTGGACTATGAATGTCTGCTCTTCCACTGTGACTGACTTGATTATTTAGGTGTGGGCTACTTTTCACCTTCCGCTGTCCGCTGGTTAACACTCCACAGCTGAACACTGAACTCCCTTACGAACGAATTACGACTGAACTCTCTTGAACTGAACTAATTTCCAGGCGAACCGAATATAGATCACCACGTCTTATACTTCCCCTGTAGTTCTGTTTTTATCCGTTGCCGCGGAAACGTGTGTTAGCGAGCCGTTGGTTAGCAATGGACTATTCCGGCTTTCAGGTGACATGTCATAATATTCAGGCATACTTATTTAATTACGTATGCAGCTGAGCCCTTCTTGAGAAGCCGTCAATTGTGCAGCCACTCAAGAATTTCCCAGCATTTTATGGAACCTGAAGGTTCATTACCGTGTTCACAAGAGCCCTTCACTGGTCCCTATCCTGAGCCAGATCAATCCAATACATACCATCTCATCCTATCTCTCTAAGATCCATTGTAATATTGTCCCCCCACCTACTCCTTGGTCTTCCCAGTGGCCTCTTTCCTTCTGGCTTTCCCACCAATATCCTACATGCATTCCTCTTCTCCCCCATTCGTGCTACAATATTCAGGTATGCCTTGAAAAACTGACAATAAAAATTTCATTTTGTAACGGAAAAACTTTTGAGCAAAACCGACTCTCTTCTTCCCCCCCCCCCAGCTTTCTGTGTGCTTAAAACGTTCTTTAAATTTGTAGCACTTAGTTGCTGAATTCCGTTATACACAGTGTACACTGACTTACGGCACGGTACTAATCTCGAAATATTATACTGATTAAATTTGATTACATCGCTTATTAATTAATAAATGAAAAATCTAATTGAATAATCTAGTGAAAGATAATAAGTATGTATCCCAGGGACTTGAAACATTATTTTGAAACATACGGTATGGGTAGGAAGAGGGTACGAACAGGTGTTTGAAGGATGGGAGCATGTCTCTGATATTTGTTTGTGTAAAAGGGGTCTCTAACCCCTGTATATCCCCCTCGAGTTTCCCGCCCTAGGGCTGGGCGCCAGGTGACATGTTATCCTAAGGGCTGCCAACAGCTGACAATATTGCATATAACTAGCATTTAACAATGAATGCAACAAGTCTGAAGGGGGCTGCTAGCTATCCTGTTGAAAGGAAGTGTGCTGGAGCTGGGGTGGCATTCTGAAATTATCACCTGCTTCCATTCATCTGTAATGGTACGTTTTGAAGTAAATTTCATTCACGTACTAGTTCCTTTGTATATTATTCTTTGTGCGTGTGTAAGTACTTCACTTAGCAGGAGTTCCCGCGTATTGCAAATGAAATGACAAGTATGACGTGAATTATGTTGGTATTTATTTAATGTTTATTAAGAACCGATACGAGACAAATATGTCATACGTATAAGTGTAACAGAACAGAACTCCCTGGCCTGTAGTCCGCAAGCGACTATACCGACCTAGCAACCGACGATTGTCGGCGTAGTTAGTGCCAACTTTAGCGGATAGAGGGTGTCACGTTGTCAGCGCAATGAATCCCCACGGCCATTAATATCGGTTTTCTAGACCGGAACCACTATTTCTTTCAAATAGCTCCTCAATTGTCCTCACGAGGCTGAGTGGACCCTGTTCCAGACCCACTACTTCTCAGAAAGTCTGGTAGCGCCGGGAATCGAACCCGGAACCTCTAGATCTGTAGCCAGAAACTCTGATCACTAGACCATAGAGGTGGGCGAACCTTGCCCTCGCACGGTTTTACTCCGATACTTACTAAACTAAATAAATTATATATTTGATCAGTGAAAAGCTTTCAGAGCACAGTGTATTGAAGTTAGTAGCAGCTTGGAGACATTCTGTGACATCATAATATGACACAGTTCTGATCATAATGAAATATAATGTGACATTCCCATGGCTTCATGTCTTGTATCTTTAGAAACGCCATGGCTAGACGTTTTCAGAATAATAATTTTTATTATATGCCGTAATCTTGCTTCTGACGTATCACGTGACGCAATGAGATTTAAATCAAGCCTTCTGAAGCTGACGCAAACCCCGAGTGAAGCAAAACGTGTCTCCCTTCTTCTGTCAACTGACTGGCTGACTGCCTGGCTGAGGGGGGTGGGGGGTGGGGGAGGTGGAGGTGCCATCCTTCCACCTTGCAATTTCTCACGGCAGACGTCTAAGCCGCCAAGTTCCCCCCCCCCAAATAAAAAAAAAGAAAAGAAAACTTTCTTTATGAAACTTTGTTGGATTCCGAAAAGTTTCGTTGATGGTTTCTCTGCCTGTCTCCCTGTATACTTTCTGTTTCGTCTTGCCGCTTCGCTTCCATTTATTTTAGCTGTCATGTCATCCTTCTGTTCTCTATTATACAGTCTCTGCTTCTTGCTGTACACGGAACTGAATGCAGCAACTTACAATGAACTCAAGATCTGTCTCTTCTCTGCAGATTCCGCTGGAATTAAATGTACTTTAATCTCCGTCAAAGAGGCGCCGTGACACGAGATTGGAACATGTTCATTTGGAAACTACACGTAATATAGCGAACTGTAGTGTATACCTTACAATGAGAGTGAACGTGTAGTTTCCTAAATTCGGGTATCGAACGCGCACGGCTGCCGCGTGAGGTAATGTTAATTGTTTTTCCTCACAAAGTTGATACCATGTTGCTGCGAAAGGCAGAACGAACACTACCGCGCGCGAACTTGGCGGGTGTCGAGTCAAATCGGAGCGGTTCTTTGTCCCGCGGCAGAGGGATATTAGTGTGCTGTGCTCTCTCAGTTGAGACGGTCTTGAGGCTGTGTTTATTTCGCGGCAAATTGGAGAATGAAAAGTGTCTAGCTCTCATACAGCTTTATAAATCTAAAGACGTGTTGTGGAATTCAAAATGTGCTAATTATCACAATAAATGAATTCGCGAGGACGCATGGAAGGACATAGGTGACGAAATGAAAATGCCAGTTCAGGATTTAAAAAAGAAGATGACAACCTCATTGGCTTCATACAGAAGAGAAAAGTCCCGAATTAAGAAGTCTCACGTAACTGCTTCTGGTACGAACATGTTTATTATATTGCTAGTATACATACGAGAACTGATGAACAGCGTCGATCAACGGCCGCACGCGACTGCCGCGCTTCGATTCTGGACACGACCAAGGTAATCAAAGGAACGCGTTTGCCGCGCGCAGTAAGTACCCAGCCCAATACAATCACGCGTGAAACAGTCTGCTTAGAAACACTTTTTGGTTGCCTTCTGATGAGTTCCCTTCGCCTAGCGTTTGGGTATTTGCGGCATGATTAACCCATACCTAAACGTACATGTTACCATCTTACACATCTTAGTGAATTGATTTATGTCAATGAAATTATTATTATTATTATTATTATTATTGTTTATTTGTTTGTTTACTTGTCTACATTATTGTGTTTTTCCTCCAGTGCTTGCCTCTAATTTGTCTTTGACTTTATGTAGTGTTTGTCCATAATGTAATTACTTGTATCTAGCCTGTTTAATGAACAGTACCAATGATAATCATACTTTTTTTTTCCTTGGCGCTACAGCCCCAGTGGGCCTAGGCTTACCTCCATGAACTTCACCGTAATCGTATATTACGCAGCAAAATAAGACTAGCAGAAGGCAGAATGAAAGTAATGAAAATTATTATTTGATATCGATCCTAGGATCGGGTGATAGAAGTCGTCCTGAGGCAGCTCAATGAGAAGCCCACAGGTCATTGGGCGTGCCTTGTTCGCAGCTCAAAATTGATTGCGCGTTGTCGAAAAAAATATGTTCATTTCGTGAACAATTTTTGACTCAAAATTAAAAATTTACAAATCCAAAAGTTTGGAGTAATTGAGAATTTATGAAATATAACTAAGCTTAAGGTTTCTAGTCATTCTCCAGTTATGAGATGACGCCACAAAGAGATTTTGTTTAATTATCTCGGAAATCGTATCTAATTATCTAATTCCAAGGAACAAAGCCTTTCTTGAGAATCTGTCAGTAGTTCAGACACTCAAGAATTTCTCGACATTTTATGGAACCCGAAAGTTAATTATCGTTTTCACAAGAGCCTTCCACTGGTCCATATCCTGAGCCAGATGAATCCAGTTCATAACACCCAATACTGCCGGTCACAATAGCCGCGTGGTCTAAGACATGAACTGTCTTCACTCGCTCAGACGCTGGGATCGTGTTTTCGAATTGCACTTAGAGCATGGACGTTTAGTGCGTGTGTATGCGTTTAATCTGTGTTTGTGGTGACCTGTGTTTAAGGTAGAGGCCTTGCGACGGGCTGATCACTCGTCCAAGATGTCCAACCGTCTGTAAAATGATCATGAAACTGAAAAATCCGAGGCCAGGGCTCTGAATGGGCTGGAAGAGCCATTGAAAAAGAAACATCGGATACTATTTCTCTGAGATTTGGTTTAATGTTATCCTCCAACCTACGTGTATTTCTCTTTAATTATCTCTTTTTGGCTTTCATTTGCAAATCCTATATGCATTCTTCCTCTCCCGATGCATGCAACATGCTCTGCCCATTTCATCCTCATTGACTTCTAATCATTCTAATTACGATTGGCGAAGCGTGCAAGTCATCAAGCTAACCCCGATGCTGTTTTCTCCAGCCTCCTACCATTTCATCCAACTTCTGTCCAAATATTCTTCTCAGCGTCCTGTTCTCAAACACCTTCATTATGGAAAACATGAATTGAAGTATAAGGCTTTTTGTACAATTTGTACTTGCAATGTTTCACGCTCCAATAAGCATTAGAGAGTCATGTGACAGCTTGCTCGAGATGTGTGTACAGAAACACATATAAGTCTTCAGGTAAAGCGTCCTTTAGTCTTGACTGACTTCTCCCAGAATGGGATCTATCAACATATACCAGTAAAATTTCCAGCACCAAGTTTTATGGATCTCCTTTAAGAGGTTTTCGAATTGATACATTCTGACAGACATGGTGAAGTTGTAAGCGCATTTTGGCGCAGTTTGTTTTCTAACGTGTTGAGGTACGAAGCTGAGGCGAATTTTAGGACATAGGAGAATCGAGAAGTGTAGAAAAATTCATAAACAGGAACATTGTAAATGTTAATACCCTTAGATTCTAAAAGATTCTGACGATGATATATGATACTCAGAATTTTGTTTTACTTTGTCTATCATCCGGTATTCTAAAAGAGCACTAGAAAACAAATTTACGTAAACTGGAGCTAACCTCAGTTACTGGACAACCTAACTTTTGCAGTGATTGAGGTTAGGTCTTTCTAAAAGATCCAACACAATAGGTGTCTCCCCTCTTCACCTGAGGAAGGAAACAGATCTAGTTTCCTAGACGTTGTATTCTCTGGTGATTTTTTTAGAATACATTTTGATGTAAGAAGCAAAAGATCCAAGTAATTCCAAGTATAACATTATTATCTAACTAATTTCGTATAGTAAAGCTCTTCATGAGAAAGTCACATTCAGAATTTTCGGTACGCATAGTGAATAACGGGAAAACGGAAAACAACAAACAAAAACGCAAAGAACATATATCTGGTTATTAATATTTCCTTATACCTTCACACGTAACTCTTCTAAGTGTGTGGTTTAGTTCTGATATGTTTATGTACTGTTTACGATATATTTATTTCGGTTGTTAGCACCTCTGACTAGGTAACGTCAAATGATAATTAATAAATAATTAATCTGATAGAATATGACACTATAGATTATCGGCTAATTTGATGCATTATCCCAGTATATGCCTGTAGAAACTCAGGAACCTGGCACAACTGCGCAGTCTTGGAATGCGGTCTTCTGTCCGAGATTTGAAACCAAGACCTATCAAACACTGCGCAAATAAATCACAGCGTTCATCAGCTCTGCTTGAGTCTGCGATAACTCCTTTGGCAACACATGTCCGGATTTATTCAATGGGGTTTGCTTTCAGACCACGTAAATGGAAGGGACGCGCGTTGCAATTATCTGGTGCTGAGAGGAAAGCTAACACTTGTAATCGTGACGCGGACGTGACGTCAATAAGAGGCAAGCATGGATTACAATACGTCCCTCACAGAAGGTCTCGTAAGGGAGTTGTGACTCCCGAGATACTCAGTATATGAGCCAAGGGTAGTCCTTCTGTATTTTCTTGTGGATTATATGTACATATTTTACATTTATTATTGCGGGGCATAGACCCGTTGCTAGGCAAAGACCTAGAAACAAACAACGAGTACAGCCGTTGCAACACAACAGGCGAATAAGCAAACGGCCATTTCTGAGCAACAACTCGGTAAACATGTTCCCGCAGAACCGAACACGCAAGCAACAATAGAGGAAAGGTATTTTCGATGTAGTCCTTGTAAGGTGGTTATAAATAAAAAAATTGGAGCAATCCAGTCAGTATCCCATGTGGAGGCGGGTCGAATACCTCCACCGTAACCCTACGAGTCGTAGAAGGCGACGAAAAGGGAAGTCTCGAATCTGAGACAGTAAAATATAGTTGCGAGTACCACGAGACTCGGATCCAAGAATGACCGCGCTGACGAGGGCCAGTAGCAATTATAAACAATAGGCCCGGCCTCTGGTCAGAAAGAGTGCACATCAACAAACACCGCAACTGTCTGACAGTAATAAAAATGTGGTCGTAAGCTTCAGATGGATACTTCTTTCCAAGACAGACTGGCCGACTGACCGTCGATCGTAATATAAGACTCGACTAGACTCGAATCCAGTTAGTTGAGGGTTGGTAGTCAGTTGATCTCTGCAAGGGAGCTTGAAAGGGGATGGCGCTATAGTTGAGTTGATAATTGAGAGAGTTCAGTTGTGGGATATTTGTCGGAAGATAACGATGTGGAAGCGGGAAACTGAAGAATGTGCACTGTTAGAAGTCGTTTGCTAGGGAACGGCTGTTGAATACATTGCTGGCTAGAGAAAACGTAGTGTTTGCAGCAGTGATTTGTAAAGCGTGGAGATCAGTGATGATCCTGTAATTACTTGTAGTTGCAAGTCGTATGTCCCGTCTATAGTCACACACCCACGTACTACCATTATGTTTGGGATTGCGGAGTTTCTGAGATTTTCCCACAAGGAAGAACAGAACAGAGTGAATGTTTTTTATTTACATAAAATTAGCAATCAGAATTACACGAGTGAAAAATTAAGGAAGGTACTTGCTGTATACATTCTACCAGCAAGAGGAAATCTTTGTCACCGGATATATCGAATTCTATAAATAATACAGGTTGTCAGAGTTCCTGGCTAATAATCAAGAGATACGGGTTGAATTCCCGGCGCTGCCAAATTTTCTAAGTAGTGTGTCTGGAACAGGGTCCACTCAGCCTCGTGATGATAATTAAGGAGCTACTTCAAGGAAATAGCGGCTCCGGTCTAGAAAACCTAAATTAACGGCCGTTTGGGGATTCGTTGCGCTGACTACGCGACATTCTCTATCCGCTAAAGTTGGTACTAACTTCGCCGACAAAGGGTGGTCGCTCGGTCGGTATAGTTCGCTTGCGGACTAACACCACGGAGTTTCTTTCTTTTTGGTATATTATTACCTTCTTCATTGTTTCGAAAATCTGGTCCGACTTGAATAACACACCTTTCATACATTAGCATCTCAAAGTACTACGACAGGAAATAAATGCAATTTCTGTAAGTACGGTCCAAAAGACCGACCAAGTTAAGACAGTTGAAGCTGTAAGGATTGTTATTTATATCCAGTATGTACCCGGTTTGAGTCTCATAAAACGTACTTTCGATTCTATTCAGGTTGATTGTGGTTCTTCTTTGTCCCTCTGGATGAATATTTAAATCAAAGGAAATTCACTTAGTGGGGGGTGAAGTCCAACTGGGTCCACTCGGCACGGCGGCCACTGATTGGACTATTGTACTAGCCCCGGGTGATTATGATGATGGAGAATTTGGTGGAATGAAGATTGGCAGGGGAAACCGAAGTACTCGGAGGAAACCCGCTCCAGCACCACTTTGTCCACCACAAATCCCACTTGAAAAAACCCGGGCCGCGGCAGTGGAAAGCCGGCAACTAACCGCTTGAGCTATGGCGGGGCCTTAGATGAATATTAGGATAGGGCCTTAAGATATACCAGTGGTGCGTAGTGGCATAATTCACAGTTATTGAACAGTGAACAGAGTTCTTGTTGTTAAGCTCATGGTCGATAATCTTAGTTAGAATTTTGCATCCTTTTCGGAAATTACAACTGGTCATACTACAAAAAACTTTGCTCTATTTAGACTGTAACCTAATTAAACCTTTTCCTAATCCTGTCATCTGTTGAAAGTCATCATGTAACAACATTTTGCTCATCAGTACAATTCGTTACAATTACAGCGTTCACTGCACGTAGAATTTTGAAAACTGACAACGATAAAACAGGAGAATGGATCGTACGCGCGTACAAACTGTCAATTATAGGGTCTCTATATAACTTATGGGATAACATTAAAGTAGGCAAAATACTGTTTCGTATATTGACAGAAATATGTGTTTGGGGTTGGCACAAGGTGAGTGGCAATTTGTTATCTAATGCAGATAATTTTCCAAAGATAATATAAATGTCATTTACAATCATAACGACAGCAAATATGAATTATTGAATTTGAACTCCATTTGGAAGATTTATAATTTTTAGTCAACAAATACGATCCTTCGAGGTCCTTCGAAGGTTAAGTTTTTGCTGTGATAATACTGATTTAGCAGCATTCGAAGTCCTTCGATGAAAGATATATTTAAGTCTAAGGTAACTTGGGTTCAGGACTCGAATCATCCAATGGAACTTGGAACGAACATACAGGGATGAAATTAACAGTTTTTTTTACTGCTAGTGGGGTGGGACTAAGTCCCTTGTACTGCAGCCACTTCTGGCCTGTTGTACCAGCCCCAGATGATAGGTGAGGGTGATTGTGGAACAATTGGTAGAATGAAGATTGGCAGGGGAAACCGAAGTAATCAGAGAAAACCTGCCCCTGCGCCAATTTGTCCACCATGAATCCTGCTTGACCAGATCCGGGATCGAATCCGGGCGGCCGCATTAGGTAGCCAGCGACTAACCGCTTGAGCTATGGCGCGGAAATTAACAGGTTACTCCGCTCACAACTTGTTCCCAGTTACTAACTTGCATCCCTTGTGGTTGATGCCTCTATGCAGGTTTTTACCCATCCTATTCTCTTCCCTTCAGACAACGGTTAAAGTGATGTTCCACATTTGCATATTAGCACCTATAGGGTGAGAAATTTGACCCCGGTCACTGAAAGATGAATTCGGTGACCCTGACATTAACTTAGACTATAGGGCGTCAAATGTTATGTGGATCAAATGAAGAATGGATTGGGATGAATGTTGAATAGATCAGCCATAATATATTTCAAAGTAGAGTTCTGACATTTGTTGGAAGAAACTGAAGAAGCTGACGAAGAATAACAGTAAGGATAGCCGCTGCCCCCGCAAAGGATGGAATCCGACATCTCCCACGTATAAATCAGAAGCAGTACTGCCTGGGCTAACTGGCTTGACAAATAGAGGAGGTGAGAAGGGAAAAAGATAGGAAGGGGAATAAGGAGACAAATAAAGATAAGAAGATCTGAAACACAAGAAGGAATAAAGAATGAAAGGAAGTGCGTGAATGCGTGATAATACGCACACGTCACAGTATACTCCATCCAGTATGGAAACGAGATTGCGTCATTGTCAGTTAGTGACGTAGACCATTTCGTCATCATTATAAATGTACTAGGTTATATTTTCAATAACCTCCCGGTGTTCATAATCCAGTGGGAAATTCAATAATACTTTATGCGACTTTTATTCAGAAAGACTGCGACACCATATATGACGTAGGGTAGATGGACTTTACCCACCAACCAGCCTCTTTCTTCTGATTGGCCAGAAGGATGCGGTCCGTCTGCATTATCATGGCGCAGAGAATAAGAACATGGTTGAAGACTATTAATTTTATGTATTGGATACTGTCACGTGTATCAGTGAATGCAGAAATTTGTACTGGTAATTGGATTTATTAACCACTTAAGATACACAGATCTAACTACAAGTGACTGTAGCGCTACCGCTAATTCACACACTCTGTAGTTCACTACAGCACGTACTAAGTCTTCTCAAACTATTATGTTTCATCAGTCGATACCTGGTAACGGCTTCCAACGATGGACGTTCCCCGTCCTCTGTATTTCTGAACCGTCACGGCTACAACCTTTACCGAAGCAGTCCTATAAAAAACTCACCAACCAACCCGCTTCACTCCACTCCACTGCGCTGCACTAACTACCTGGAGTCAAAGTCAAAGCCAAAGTCAGAGCCAAAGTTACTTTGCGAATGGCGATTTACTGCCAATCAGTTCGGCTTGGCGTCAGACCCCTTGAGACCCACGACCAGAGATTCTATCCAAGTGAACACTCGCATTAATATTCCTTATGTAACATCTTTCTCTGTCGAGAGGACATATCTGTCGTTTGCAATTGCTGCTGGTCCTCGCCAGCGCAGTCATTCTAGGGTCCGAAAACACCGTCACCAACAGCAACAGCTATCTAGCAATGGCCCCAGTACTGTTGAGTATTTACGTAGCTGTTGCCTAAGAATTGGCGTTGCCTCGTTGTTTGTTTCGTGGTCATTGCCTAGTAACGGGTCTGTATGCTTTAATATTAATAGTAGCAGGATTTAGAGTTCCGTGGATAGTTCCACTGGGGTAATAAATTGCTTTGAAGATTTTAGCGCTAAGAACTTCAACAGATTCTTGGTAATACACTTACTGTTATACCAAATTCGAAAAGAAAATGTTCGATTCAAAGAACTTAGAACTAAACTTTGTTTGGTACAGTACAACTTGATGTGTAGCAGATTGTACTAGCCTCTGCTTCACAATTAAGCATCAGCAGTTGCGAACATTTGGGAACGTTGCAACATTGCCTCGCATACTCAGTGACCTGACAGTACGCAGATGTATAATCCTTGACAATTATATCGTGCATGTGGACTGCACGTTTCGCTGTAGGCCAAATCCTCAGCGCATCATTTGTGGTGATCATTTTCGGAGCAGCAACGAGCCCTTTAGATTGCATTTCACTTGGCAACTCTGCATTTACACTATACAGCGTTTGTATAATTGTTGAGCAATATTTTGGAAATAATTTAGATCGAAACAATCGTGGGCTAATGTGGGTACTAGCTTGGCCATTTAGCAGAGGGGCTAAGGAAAACCACGCAAAATTTCAGTCAAGATAATCAGTGTTCCGTTCCGCATAAAAGTCTAGAGCGTAACCCCTACACCAATTTATTTGATCAACATATTTATTCATTCATTCATCTGTAATCTGTCAAAACGACAGGTCCACAGTCTCTTCCAAAACAGTTCCTCCACCTAATGCAATCTAGAGCTTTCTCGTTCAAATGAAAATATCCTCTTCTGTCCCCAATGTCATTCAGCATCTTCTTACGTCTTCTTCCTCGTCTTCTGGTCACTTCTATCCGCCCCTCTATCTTTCCTTCAATAACTTCTTTTAGAAGGCAGTTACAGCGTAAGATATGACGAATCCAATTAGCCTTCCGTTTTCTTATTTCGTGTAGGATATTCCTCTGCTCACTGACTCTAAATAACACTTCTTCATTTGTCACATAATCGGTCCAACTGATCTTCTCCATCCCTCTCCAGCACCACATTTTGAAGCTTTCCAGGTGTTTCTGATCTACTGCCCTAAGTGTCCAAGTTTCAGCCCCATACAAAGCAATGCTCCAAATGTAGCATTTCGCTAGTTTCTTTCCCAAATTTAAGTCCAATTTGCTGGTAAAAAGATTCTTCTTCTTGCAAAATGCAGCTTTTGCCATGGCAATCATCCTAGATATAATTTCCCATGATCAACACGTGTTTGCAAATATATATTATCCTTACATAGCCACAATAGCCGTACACAGTAGTTTGTAATCTTTCCATTGTATTATTCTGAATAATCTAAAATGCTATAAGTGGTTGGAACATTTCTAAATAAACTATTCCACAATTTCCGCACATAAAATGTTTGATGCATTAAATTGATAAATTTGAAACTGCAATACCGACTGAGGCGAATGTACTGCTCACAGCCGCACGGCAGTCCCATCGGTAATTACCGACAATAACATTGATTTTTATATTAATGAGAGAATTGCAGGCATTTGCCTTATTTCCGGGTAGTAATATTTAATCCCCCGAGAACAGATCATCAGTATCATTATCACCATAATCATCAGTGGCTCACGAATTAAGCTTGGTCTGCCCCGGTTACAAGGATTAGATATCGCCTTTCCATCTCCTGGTTCGATGTCTTTCGCCTCATTTACCCTTCGAAGTTACTGAAAAAGCAACTTCTTTGTTAGAATTTTATTCATCCATTTCAAATGTTACAAACAACTTCGTTTTTTAATTATTACTATCCCCCAGGGGTTGTCGCCTAGTCGTGGCGGTTGGGCCCAGTACCCAGTCACTTGGACGTCTATGCTGGCGAGAGCTAGCTGCGGACTGTTCAGAGGAGGGAAGCGAAGGACGGGAAGATGAGTGTAGTAAGTCCTGAAAGACAGCTCATCTAGGAGATGACATCGCTGATAAAGACCTGGGCCCTTCAGGATGGGGGTTTAGCACTGGGTTGGACATTGATAAACTTGTATCAGAAAAGCAGTGACAATCATTACATTGATTTCTCGACTGTAAAATAAAGTGATATATTAAACTAGTGAGTTATATATAAGTTGTTTTCTTTCTTTAATGTCTCTGGCCCTCACTTTCCTATACAAAAATTTGATTGGCCCTCGGGTAACTAAAGGTTGGACCACACTGACCTAGATAGTGTGGGACCCTCAACGTCTCACAACCCTATGGGCCTTCACGGCCTGGTACAGGGACAGCTTTACTTTATTATTATTATTATTATTATTATTGTTATTATTATTGTTTTCTTGTCTGCATTAATGTATATTTCTTCCGGTGCTTGCCTGTAATTTGTCTTTGACTTTATGTTGTGATTGTCCATAACGCAATTACTTGTATCTACACTGTGATGTGTCTGTAATTGGCCTTGTGGCCGTTGACTCGGCACATAAATAATAAAGAATTGAATTATGATTATTAAGCTCATTAGAGTTTTATGTTTATAATTTAGAGCTCACTCTGCATAAGAAGAGTATCACCTTGATACGCTCTTCCTTACTCCAGTTTACCTTGGCTCTAAGTTCTGTCCTTCACCTGGAAATTTCTTCTCTTGAAGTTCCTGCTCCTTATACCAGAGAATTTTCCTATTCAATGTCTGCTCTTAAAGTAGAAATTGGCCTACTGGATGTGATTCCGATGCTGATGTTTGTATGGACGTTTCTGTATTTTTCAGAAAAAATTTTATCTTAACCATATTTTATAACACACAAGTATAATAATTAATTTTCAGATTGCTACCAGGTGAAATTAGGTGTACTGCAAGGAAGCGTGATGGGGCCTCTGCTATGCTTAATCTATACTGCAGACTTGCCCACAACAAACAGCACTACAATCGCAACCTTCGCGGATGACACAGCCCTGCTAGCAGCAAATAATGAACCAGTGGTAACATCACAACATCTTCAACATCACTTAAACATTCCTCCAGCAATGGTACAGCAAATGGAAAATCAAAATAAACCAGACAAAATCAGTGCAAGTTACATTCACCATGAAACGCATATCTTGCCCGCAGGTTACCATCAATAGTATGCAAATACCGGTTCAAGCCGAAGTAAAATAATTGGGATCATACCTTGATCAAAAACTGACATGGCAGAAGCCTTCTCACTTATTAAAATATTCCTAAATTATGTTAGATGGGAATTCATTCATTCATCTGTAATCTCTCAAGACGACAGGTCCACAGTCTCTTCCAAAACAGTTCCTCCACTTAATGCGATCTAGAGCTTTCTCCTTCAAATGAGAATATCCTCTTCTGTCCCCAAGGTCATCCAGCATCTTCTTACGTCTTCTTCCTCGTCTTCTGGTCACTTCTATCCGCCCTTCTATCTTTCCTTCAATAACTTCTTTTAGAAGGCAGTTACTGCGTACATGGGAATGTAAATCACAAATTTTTCTAACCTCTTAATGGGTAATGTTATTGCATTCATCGAATTATCGGTGTCTAAATAAAAAAAACTTGCCTTGTTTTGTTTTCATCTTTTCTTTGTGTCTCTTTGTTTCCTTCTTTGGTTCTTGCTTCTTTTATAACGGTCCTTTGGGCTTCCGAGTAAATACGTAAATAATAAAGTATTGAATTATGTGTGTATACCAAGACAGCTAAAGCAGCTCTGTAAGGAAGATCCATTCTTCACAAGTCAGCAGTCGCTCACAAATTATTAGAAGCAACTCATTATTCGAAGCTCGGTCCTGATACACGGACAGCCAGAATTATCTCCCAAGGAGTTGGGGGCAGTTTCCCAAGGGGGAGACACAGCTTACAGACTTGTGTTTAAGCCAGTTAACTCTGTGTTTACTGATAGCTCTGGCATATTGAGCATAAGATAGGATTATACAACTTTCATATCTAATTAGTACTTCATATATTTCATACTTTTCTTCAATTTCGATTTAAAAATAAATCCATGGATGGCATATCCCTGATTTCCGTTTGCATCTGCTCAGTTCAGAGAGCATTAGGTAGTCAGATTTTGTGACATAGGTGTAAATGATGCTGCGACAAAAGATGATCTAGGCGTCAACATTCCGGCGCCGCGACGCCGTTACAGGTGAGGGGGGTCGAGTTTGCTGTTCTCTGGCCAACTATAAATTCTGCCCAGTTAGTGCCACTGCATTTCTGGCATGTAGCCATAGCAAAGAGCCATGAATTATTCGGACTAATTTACGAGTTTCCATTAGTAGCTACCCTACATATACATACTAACACGCGCCCACACTGTGTACAGTCTGTGCCACGTCTAAACTAGAACACATATGTGAGAATTGTATCACTGTTGGTAAATGGCTCACACCTATAAGCTCTTCAAAACAAAGACTAATTTCATGGAGCTAGAAAACAAGACCTAAATATCGACAACCCCAAAGCCCGAAGAGACAGTGAGAAGACCTAGATATAGATGGAATGGCGATATTAAACTACTATGGCATGTATAGCCGCTGATGATCTGTTATACCAGACCAGTTATTGGGCAACGGCTCAGTAAACAAGTTCCCGCGATAACGAAAAACAGTTGGCATACCAGAATGAACGGTGTTGGTTACGTGGTCCGTGCCGAGGAGTTAAGAAGAGCACTAGAGCAGACATGTTAGTTGATAGTTGGCAGGTAGTTCTGTACTTGAATCAGTGAAGGAAGGACCTTAGCGCGGGGAAGCGCTGAAAAATCTCCACTGTTAGAAAACTTTACCAGGGAACGGCTGGTGAATATACTGTAGGCTGGAGAAGATTTTGTGCTAGCAGCAGTGAATTGTGAAGTGTGAGAATTAGCGGTGGCGCTCTAATTACTTGTAGTTCAGAGTCGTGTCAGGAAGTAGTCGGTAACTCGATTCACATATCCATACCCCGTCTATAGCCACACACTCCTGACTATGTGAATATATATATATATTAAACAAACAGGGTGTGAGGATGTGGAATTGATTTACTGGGCTCAGAATAGAGTCAACTTTGCTGGCTGTTGTGAACACCATTGCGAAACTTTAGAAGTGATGAAAACTGGAGAATTTCTTGTCCGGCTGGGCAATCATTGGGCTCATCACTATCTAAGGCGAGATAACTACAATGTCATAGAATGAGCTACGCGTGAGAGGACTAACCGTGGGTGATTCTCTCGGTCATTTCAGCCCGACGCCAAAATACAGCATTACAGTGCTTCTGGTCCCAGAGACAAAATGGATCTGCAGAGTGCACTGTAACGACATTCTATATGCGGTGTTAATTGTTAAAAATCTTGCAACGAAACACACTCTGGCAACAGGCTGCCCTGCGCAAAAGTGATCTCTCTGTCGTCAACTGTCGTTATTTTCATGAATATGCCAATTTAGAAGAACATCATCAGGCTACTATTTAGTATTCTTAGCCTACTTTCCTTTTACAAAAAACATAAAAAGATGCTTATGAGATCACCTTGCTGTCTGTCTTTGTATCCATCTGTGTATTCGTTTATGTGTCAACCTGTATATCCCTTCTAATTGTTTAGGCTTTTGAGTCTTATAAGGCCAATTTTAATATCAAAGACTATAATGACACAGCTAATATGATTAGATTGTTGGTGCGTTGTGTCATAAAGGTAAAAGGTAAAAATTGTCCCTTTGCTCAACAAATGAAGCATTACGCCATGAAGGCGTATGGGGGAGAGGATATATAGATCCACATTTTCTTGACCTCGGTACTAGTTAGAAGTGAGTGGTCAGCTTCACGCCCCCGGTACCCTTTGGAGAGGAAGTTGGGTGGGCCCCACAGCCAGTCTGGATGGCGTGGAGAAGAGAAAATTCTTGACCCTACCGGGACTCGAACTCCGACCCCTCGGTCGTCTATCCAGTAGCCAGTCGCTATGCCGACTACGCTATCCGGGCTCATTAGTAAATAAATTATTCTTATTGAATACCTGACAAGTTATTTATCACATAGCTCGAATTTATTTCAAATTCTAAAAATGAGACAGGAATTTAGTTTCTCATAATTTCATTAAACCAATTCTGCAGATAATAATATGGGGGACAGCTATGAAATCAGTCAAACACATTACGTTACCTGGTACAACCCCTTCTTAAGGTAAGCATTTTAGCAATTTAAGGGATGCATATTCTCTTGGGATAATGCGAGGTTACGGAAATCCCCGAGCAACAGGCACATGGTGTGCCCTTCACAATGAAGTGTGTGTACCGTCAGGTGGTGAGGGGCACCCTGTTAATTATTGACGCCATAGGAACATTGTTCATGGAGTCAACAGTAGCAGCGAGAGGGAAAGAGATGCCAGAGCTGGACCAAGAGACTGTAAAGTGTTTCTGAAATATTCATCAAGCAGCCATTCTTGTAGCAAGTCCTACAGTTACTCCCCACCACCTCCACCTATTTTTTAAAGCCACCATTTTCCTTCAACCCTTAAAGATACCTTGTTCCTATATGTGCCGCCTTTATTAACATTAAAAATATATACTTAAAAATGTGTACGCCAGTGACGGACCACAGCAATACAAATGCATAGTATTTACTTATACTACAAGCCGGAAGGTCGCGAGTTCGAGTTCCAATTTTTCAATTGACCTAATCCTTCCAGCCGCACTATGCCCCTGGAGTCGACTCAGCCTCTAGCAGAAATGAGTACCAGGAATATTCTTGGGGGGTAAAGGGCGGCCGGGTCATAAGACTGACAACCTTACCGCCATCTCCGAGCCGACTGTCTAGAGAGAACGTGGCAGCCTCGACGTCTCACAACCCTGTGGGCCTTCACGGCCTGTTACAGGGATACCTTTACTTTTTTATAACACTGAGTATATTATATCCGTCTACACAACAATTTCTTATAAAAATATACAGATATAGATTATAAAAAAAATTAAAACATTATATGTTTCGACCCTTATTCTGCTATAATCAGGTGTATTTTTTTGTCTAGGTGCTGAACTTGTTTTTTTAATATGGATCCAGAAGTTCAGCACCTGAGCATTAACCTGAAGGTGACCCAATAAGGGTCGCATTATGTCATATTTTCAAGATATTGATGTAAATAATCTATATTTATATATTTTTATTTGAAATTGTTGTATCGACGGATGTAATATACTCAGTGTAGGAGTATGATACACAAAAGTTGCAACACATAAAGATTACACAAAATTATGATGTTACTTGTTTTCATTGGCGTGACACTTGGTATTTCGCCTGAAGGAGAAAGAATATTGATTCAGGCTATGGGAATAGGATGATGCTGAGAATATCTGGATGACACAGAAAGGAACTGAGATAGGGAAGAATAAATTTGCGTAATGAAAACAAAAATAATGTAATAATATTCTTGAAAATTTCATATAATAATTGCAATAAATGTTAACTTAAGTATTGTGAGTGATATGACCTCCCTATTAAGTTTTCATTTCTTACGCTGAGTGTAAGTAACGCATAAAATATCAGTATATATTTTTATGATAAAGAGCAGAGTCAATTTTAAGTGGAACTCATACAAGTATAAAATTATATGATTTTAAATCGACAACTCTGTGTCCGGATTGTATTGTGCAAAATAATTTAAAACACAAATATAACCTAACTCCTACTGGTCACCTCGTAACTACAGTGCCACACACCCCCAGGAGGGTCTACGTGATTGAAACTGAATTAAAAATGAATTATTAATATAACTCCCGCAGTGTCTGGTGGCAATGGCGAATTTATGCCTGCGCGTGGGTACAACTCTCTGGAGCTTCAACAATGGGCGACTTGCTTACACATTGTAGCATTCGTTCTTTATTTAAAATTAGGCTCACGGATCTGGAAATATGAACTTATGTAGGAAAAATAATATAACGGTGAGATCTACCCTCTGCAATTACGCGAGTTCGAGCATCAACATGTTGAAGGAAGTTATGCAAAGTGCCAGGAAGTCACCTGCAGAAAAATAGACAGAAAGTTCCAATAAAATTCAAGCAGCAGGGGTTAGACTTTTAGAGGTGTCAATATAACTGGATTAGAAGGATTAAAAATATGCAAAGAACTAAAAACCCATTCGGAGAATTAAAAATAAAGACAATTCTGAATAAAAAGTAAAGGTAAATATGTCCCTGCATTACGTCATGAGAATTTATGGGAGAACGGAGGTATGGCTCCACATAACTTCTCACCCCGACACACGTATCCCTAGCACAAAGCCACCAGTATGCTTCGGAGAACTATTGTGACGTATAGACCCGTTGCTAAACAGAGACTCTGTAAATACCGGCTGTTGCTAGGTAACGTCCGCAACATTCACACACGCAACAACAGAAGAACGGTGTTTTCTATATGGTTCGTGAAGCCACTGTTGCTATGCAGCGACCAAGTAAATACGCATCTACAACAGTAGAGGCTGTGTTTTCTGCGAGGACCGTGCCGTTGATGCTACTGAGTCAGTTGATGGTTCACCTGTGAACTGTTAACCAGCGGCCAATGGAAGTTGAATAAAATCCAGGAGACGCGTAGTGAAGACACGGAAGAGGAACAGCCATTGTGGAGAGCCGTTACTATGTAAAGACTAGTGGAACTAATCTGTGAAGGCTTAGTGTCGAGCGATTTGTAGTGTGGAAGCAGGAAATAATGTCATAATTATTTGTAGTTACCACCAGTAAGCGGTCAATAAATCTATTCACCAATCGAAACCCGCTACTCAGTCACTGTGACACGTGACAATATTAGCACTTGCCAGAAATCGAAGTGATGCCTCTGTTGTCCAGCCTGTGGTCTTACTTACAGAGTACTTACTTACTTACTTGCGGAGCTGAGCCCTTCTTGAGGAGAAACCAAATCTGCAGCTACTCAAGAATTTCCCAGCACTTTATGGAACCCGAAGGTTCATTATCGTGTTCATAAGGACCCTCCACCGGTCCCTACCCTGAGCCAGATCAATCCAATCAATACTATCTCATCCTATCTCTCTAAGATCCACTTTAATATTGTCCACCCACTTACACCTTGGTCTTCCTTGTGGTCTCTTTTCTTCTGGCTTTCCCACCAACATTGTATATGCATTCTTCTTCTTCTTCCTCATTCGTGCTACATGCCCTGCCCACCTCATCCTCTGTTCAACCTGTAGCCTAGTCACTATATCTACTGAGCTACACATAATCCCGTTAATTAAGAGCAAACATGGTTCATGACATATGTACAGAAATTGTTCTTAATTTACAAGAATGGGCTATAGAATCATGGTTTGAAAGAGGACATAGTTCAGATTAAATCTTGAAAAGTTAGCGTCGAAGTAGAAGGGTCGATGGTGAACGTACAGTTCTTTTACACAGTTATAATTCTGATGAAGCCCTGGCTTATACAGCCCCCGAATCAATATCCTCTCCGGTGAAACCATTCACAATCTTAAGCCACCGTACTGCATTTCCACTTCGCAATCGCCTTGGCAGAAGCATCAGTGTATAGAATAGAAACACGGATATAACGAACCAAAGCAAACCCCGCGTTTCATTACAGATATGCAGGAAGTCCTTTAGTGGTACCGCCAAAGAGGGAAAACTGAGGGATGATTTTACACTCCGAAATGTTCAGCATTCGTTCACTTTCATTCTTCCGTTTTCCTCGCTTGAAACCACCCCCTAGTCTGTCTCTTTTCTAATGCCTCTGTTCCATACAGATCTTGCCCATCAGCAGTTATCCTCTTCCGTTTAGATGCTTTGCATTAGCATTCCAAGTACCATTAAGTAAATGACTTCTTCGGCGCTTGTTATCTCGTCCTCTTTGTTAAACTATTTCACTCCAACCTTCTATTTCTTATATACTTTTCCTGCACTAATCTTTAGCTAGAAAAAGAATACATTATTTTATAAAAATCTGAGATTCTCGCAGGGGTGGTTATAAAGAGTGCTATCTCCTGAGATATAGCGCCTCGTGGTCAGTTGAAAGTCAACGGACGTTTCGGAGAAAAATATCGTCTCCATTTTATAGTATTGCCAACTACTTTCACGTGGTATCTATTCGACCCTGAAGATGGAAGCGATATGTTCCTTCGAAACGTCGGTTGAATTTCAACAGACTACGCTGCGTTATATCCAAGAAGATAGTACTTATCATTATATTATAAGTCTTACAGTCTATTTTCTGCACTGTTCCTACAACCACAAGACTCGAATTTTAATGGTAAATATTCACTTATATTTATACAGAAATTTGACCTTTTTTATTTTCAGTTTTTGTTGTAGGTTTTTTTACCAGTAACTGAAGGAGTTGGGATAGCTCAGTATAGCGGCTAACTACGAGCTGGACGGCCGGGGTTCGATTTCCGGCAGAGATAACATTCTTGCCTTCTCCACATCACCGAAACCGATTCTGAGGCCCACCCAGCCTCATATACAATGAGTACCGGGGCCTCTTTCCCCGGAGGTAAAGCGGCCGGGGAGTGAAACTGACCACTCACCTCCATCTGGTGCTTTAACCTGCATGTCTTCATGACACAGTGCTTATTCAATTAAGCACAGGGACAACCAGTAACTGGAGCCATATAGCGTCGAGTGATTGAGCAGTGAATGATGAATTGGTGAGGATGTGGAAGGAAGTGGTCTTGATCTAATTAGAGGTACTATCCTGATATGTGCACGAGCGACTAAGGAAACCTACGAAACGCCTATATCTCCCAAATCTTTGGAATGTATCTGCAATAGTATCTATACCTGTGCCGTTTGTAAGCTTGGTTAAAATCGAATTTACGACAATAAACTGAATATATTTTCGCCTGCAACATACTCGTATTAGGACGAGGTATGCAAAAATACTGTATTTTGTCCTCTTTTATTAGTTGCGCACTTGATATGCATACATAATACAGTCTTACTAATGCAACGCTTCGTTTTGTCACGTGTATTAGTGACTACAGACGGGGTTAGGATTGGTGAATAAATTTATTATCCACGTACAGGGCGTAACTACAAATAACTATAACATTATTGCTGCTTTCCACACTACAAATGACTCCAAACTAAGTCTTCTCAGTCTACTTTCACAAGTCCCTACTTGGTAACAGCTCTCAACAATGCCTATTCCTCTGCAATTTTTTTTTTCACTAGACGTTTCCTGGTAACGAACTTCAGTTTTCGTTGCCCGCTAGTTAACACTCCACAACTGTACCCTCAACTGCACTGCACTCACTCTCTGAACTGAACTCGATCGGTCAAGTCATATAGCCTCGGAGCGGATCCACAGAGAACGCCGCTTACAGCACCTCTTTTAGTGTTGCATGACGTTACTTACCCAGTCGCTCCATATCAACGGCTGTACGCGTCACGTATCGTATGATACGTCCTCTATTATTGCTTGTGGACATTACCTAGTTATGGCTGTTTCTCTGGCTCCATAGTTCTTGCGTTTAGCAAATATGCCACCGTATATTATTGTTAAAACACCAATTCACCTATGGTCAATACGTATTTTACATCAAGTTTCGGCCGTATGAGGCCATCGTCAGATATATATGACTGTCAACTGCTACTCTGAATTGTAAAGAAAACCGAGAACTTTTATATTTTACATCTTAAGCACAGTGGCACGATACAGTATAGCAACTGACGAACGTATATTCCTGATGAAGGCCTTATGTGGCCGAAATATGTTGTAAAATGTATGGGAACGTGGATTAAGTTGTGATGAATCAATAATATATAAAGTTTTGCACTTATAAGGCTGCATTTCTTATATACTCGTAGACATAAAGTTTCCAAAGATGGCATTTGGTGGACGTTTCTATTCCAAATTGAAGTTTATATTTCACCTGAAATTACTTATTACGGCCATTACACATTTTCTGGACCAATAATGACTCAAACTCTTAAGAAGTTCCAAATACAAATAAAGTTTTAAGAATAATAAACAAGCCGCCACTGTATATGTATTCGGTAGAGAAATTAAGATTCTAAATAGGCTATACTTTTGCAATTCAGAATCATCTGTGGATCAAACATCAACGAACCTTAAACGAGAGAGTAATCTTTTGTCTGTGCTCATCCACTTTCGATTACTCGAAATAAACTTGAGTTCTTGAACTCGCCCTCTCTCTAAAGTCTTAATTACTCTGATCTGCATTGTATGAGTTGCTGCCACTGCTGGAGAAACTCATAAAGGCTTCAGAATTCAGTCAGGCGTAGAAATCACTTCAGACTGGCTTGATATAGCGATCCCAGCATCTGAAATCACTGAAGCCATCCGAAGCCTAGCAGGCGCTGGAGTTGCGATCTCGTTTCTTTAGATCTGAGGTTCGCACACCAGTGACGGGGTCAAGTCTGGTATGTAACACCGTGCAGTCTGGTAGGAGCAGCTACTCACTTCTTGGTAATTTGATATACGTACATGAAAATAGTTTTGCAAACGCCAAAAGTCACATAACTCATTAGTAAAATGTACACTAAACTACTGTGGTATGTAGGTCCGTTGCTAGGCAACGACTGCGAAATAAATAAAACTATGTAATGGCCGTTACTAGGCAGAAACCCATAGATAGCAATAGAGGAACGGTATTTTCTGTGCGGTCCGTGCCGAGATGTTATAAGGACAATAGCTGACGCCTGGAACATTTCGGGAACTCAGATGACGCCCGAAAGCCGGAATAGTGAAGTCAGAATAGACAATCATTGATAGGCAACAACTCGGTAAACACATTCCCACAGCAAGAATAAGCAAGCAACAATCGAGTAACTTCCGCTCCTATGCAACGGCGCGGTAAACACGCCTTCCCAACAACAGATAGACTGTTTTCTCTCTGTGGTCCTTGCAAAGTGGTTATAAAGAAGAGTTCAGTTTCGAGACGCCAGCCTGCCGGCATAAGAGCTTGGAAGCAGAGGAATTGCAGAATAATGGAAAGTAAGGAATTAGACGGTGCAAATAAGACTTCGTGTGTGATCTGAAGTTAAAATGATATATTATAAATCCGTTGCCAGGATACGACTAATGAAAACTGAGAACTCTATTGCGTATGTAATGATGGACTGTAAAGTGTGTAGATCAGCGATAGCGCTGTAATTGCCTGGAGTCCTGAGTCACGTATATAAATTATAAATTACGCAGAACACTTATGCATGACAATATTCTACCAGTTGTGTTGAAATCGCAGTTTGGTGTGTGGAGCTCTGTTAATTTTACCACAGTTCAAATCATCTATACAGCATGAGTGCAGTAGAATACAAGTTTAGTGGAAACCACAAGCCTCTGGGTCCATCTATTCCGTGCTTGAGCCCAGCTGCCTGCTTAATGTGTCCGTGAAGGCCACTAATATGATCTCCCTTATTGATGGTCATAAGAGCGTGCAAGCAGATCCCTATTCAAGTAAACCCCACGCCAGTTCAAGTGGTCGAGATGTAGTAATGGACAAACAGATATTTGTACTGGGAAGAAAGGGGTAAAGAGGCCCGTAGGGTGGCATAAGCCACTTTCAAGGGCCCACTTGTCTTCTCGCTAAGGGTCGACTAGTCACACTTTGTCTAGCCGGATATTACGGTCACACTGACATGGTATTACTCTTCCTCCCTCTACCCTCTCCACAGTTCTCTTACGCTGACTTCATTTATAACAGACTAGAGGCTGTGATAACAAGCTTATCACTACAAAGTTTTGAAGACTTTTATATAATGAAAGTCTGATATCCGGCTTTCAAAAATTGTAATCCTTCATGGACTTACTTATGTAATTTTTACACTTTCGTGGTTGATGAAGTAGCTTATAATTTGAGTTTAATTTTTTTTCTTTGCCGCTACAGCCCCAATTTGGGCCTTGGCCTACCTCCATGAAACTATCCGTTTCACTTCCATTTACTAGATTTCAGACATTCTATAGAACTCCTTGGGCGGGTGATCAGCTCATCACCTATATATATATATATATATATAAACACAGAAAAACGCACACACACCAAACATCCATGTCCTGGATGAAATTCGAACCCACGATCCCGGTTTCCTAGAGAGCGAAGACAGTGCGTGCCTTAGACCGCTGGGCTACCGTGACTGGCGAGATTAAAAAAAAACGTGTTTAAAATTTTAATCTAGATCGACTTTTACAAAGAACATTGAGGTTAGGATTGGATGTAATTAGTCATAAATACTATTGGCCGTTTTTATGTGATAATCATTCAAATACTAAATTACAATTCACATTAAAAGTAATATAATATTGCAACGAAAATTTACCTACGGAGCGACATCTTTACATCATTATATATTTCATCTGTTTAACAAAGGATTTTTTCATGATTCTTAAAGTGAAATATTTATTTATGACTGAAGGAACAGCATAATACTCTTTAAAAATTAAACGAGAATTCTTATCATATATTACATAAGTTTTCGTACTATTAACTTCCCCTGCTTTCTACAGTATTCCTGTCCAGTTTTAAATGTTATCTAATTATGCTTCAGGGCCAATATTTAATGCAGTCCACCACGAATGACACCCACAATCGTTGGATCGTAAACGGTTTACTTTATATATTATATCACACTTCAAATATTGACATTAAAATATTATCAATAAGAAAGGTAAAGTTATCTCTGTGACAGGGCATGAAGGCCCATAGGGTTGTGAGACGTCGAGGCTCCAACATTATGCAGACAATCGGCTCACAGACGGCGGTAAAATTATCAGCCTTACGCTCCGGCCTCTCTTTACCCACCAGGAAGATTTCTGATACTCATTTCCGTTAGAGGCTGAGTCGACCCTAGGGTTATAGTGCGGCTGGAAGGATTAGGTCAGTTGAAAAAATCCACCTTATCAGGAGTCGAACCGCTGCCTTTCGACTTGTAGCATAGTGCCTGAACAAACTACGCTACTTCGTGCCCCCGATCAATATTCACAGAATGGGCATGATATATTGGAATGAAAAATGTTCGATCTTCTGTGATCTGCTACGTAAGTTACGTTTTCACAGCAAGTGAACACTTGATAGTTCGTTGCAATGGTAACCTGGAATTGAGTAGTAACAATAACAAATAGCACGCTCACTTTTTATATGAATGGAATAATATGGCATATCGTCATTTGACGTAGATGGAGGGACCAGGTTCCTCCCAGACATTGGTTATAGTCTACTAGATCCCAATCTAAAAGTCACAACAGGATCTATAACCACA
The DNA here is from genome assembly GCF_002891405.2 of Cryptotermes secundus. Taxonomy (NCBI): domain Eukaryota; kingdom Metazoa; phylum Arthropoda; class Insecta; order Blattodea; family Kalotermitidae; genus Cryptotermes; species Cryptotermes secundus. Next base: position 1,396,053 of record NW_019729213.1, on the reverse strand, counting down.
ACGAAAATTTCGAATCTCGTATAGACAGTTTTTATCCTCACATAAAATCTATATGTACCTCTGTACTGAACTGTTGTGTGACGTCACAGCGCGCACGTTGCATAGCAACAGCCCATCCGCGTACGTAGAAAACACTCTTCCTATACTGTTGGCCGCGTGTGTGTTGCGGGCGGTGTCTAGCAACGGGTCTAAACGCCACAATACGAAGAGCCTGAAAGCCTTGTGATTGATGTTCCACATTCACTGCACACCTATGGTACGTTTTGCTAATGTATAGTGTACACAGTAATCTGGGAACGTTTCCCACCGTTATAGTAACCCTGCGTCAGAATTAACTGTAATGAGACAAACACTACGATGCCCTCTGTGTGGGAGTACGAATACTAAATTTATGTTGTATAACCACAGGGTTCATTTTACCTGTTAACATAATTTGCCAAACACAGACCGCTTGATCCAAACGTTATGGAAACTCGGCTACACGTATGCCGACTTATAGATATGAGATTCCTGTTTGTTCAGATATTTTATAGATAGCTACTAACTACACCCTGTTCCGGATAACTACGGAATACATACGAGAACAAAATAGGCGGTAGGCGATAGCGTCTTCGCTGCCCATTAACTTATCTCTGTCTCTCTCTGTACATAACTAACTATATAACCCTTTGGAACTTGGCCGCTTTTTCAGTTTCTTAAGCTATACACATTCGGTAGGACTCCTTGGACGGGGGATCAGCCCGTTGCAATGCTGCTACATACACGCAGAACAATACAAACATAGAATAAACGCACACAGACATCCATGCCTCGAGTGGGATTCGAACCCGCGATCCCAGTGTTCGAGCTGGCGGAGATGGTTCATGCCTCAGACCGCGCGGCCACTGGGATCGGAGCGTATTAGCTTATAGCCCGAGGAATTATAGTTCGAGCGATACAAAAGACATCTCTCTTCATCGCAAAAATAAATATTTGACACTGGACACTACGGAATATTCAGCGTGTCACGAACAGCACTTTTATGATTTGACTAAGGAATTTTTCGCCGTCAAGTGCATTTTCTTTCACTGCTCCTTTATTGGACACTATTTCACTACATGTTTCTGCCTAGCTGGCCATGTTCAGGTCTACACGTGCTATGGATAAGGATTCTGCTGCCAACTTTAATGCGGGTTTCTTTCCTCATATTGTAGTCGTCTCTGGTTATTTTGGTTATATGGGTTGCACGTAGTTGCTCCTCTGCAATGCATGATTCACTATGTTTGAGTTTTTAAAGGTCCATGTTCACTTATTGTATACGTACACTCAGTCAAGTACAGGCGCCACTCAGAAAGAGACTGCCATAGATCAACAACAACAACACAGCTGCGAAACATTGATATTCCAAGGTCATCAGACCATACCGAGCTGCCACGGCAAGCACATCGTGACGAGTTCGCCAACTTTATTGTCAGACTTTTTATATGATTTTATCGTTTTGTTTGGCTTGCTTCTTGTGACGACGATTGCGCGAATTAGCAAGAGTATTATAACTACTTGTAGTTACGGGCTGTAAGTGGTCAATAAATTCAATTACCAATCCAGACCCCGTCTATAATCACTCCATCAAGTGACAATAATTTCCTCACACCCACGATTTCTTTCCCAAATCGTCTTCCCTTCACACTCCTTGAGCAATTCTTAGCACGTGTTTTTCAACCTTGATTTTCTGCTACATTTTATTTCACGTCGTCAATTTTCCTCTATCTGAAAGCCCTAATAGCGAAGAATGCAGAGTAAGAAGCTCATTACATAGCGTGATTCTAAATTGTTGTCGGGGTTTCCGTGGCCTATAATTTCCCAACAGGAAGTAATAAAATGAAATTACTGACGGAATAGAAGATGTAACTAAAACAAATTTTATCTTGCAAAACTGTACCAGCCATATTGATATCTGAAAGAAAATATGAAGTTATAAGTCAAAATGGCGACTGTTCAAAAAAAAAGCAATGTGCCTAATTTGGATTTTCGAAACAGAGTCCGTTGTCAAAAGAAAACCTCGTTACAGAACTCAGTAGGGAAAAGATTCACCTTCAGATAATGCTATCTGACGTTAGTTAAAGCAATTTCAAGAGACTGGGAATGTTCTGCAACGAAAGGCGCGCACATTGAAGTTGTTTAACATTCTACAATATTGATTCTACGATTCTATAAGCAATAAAACTTTTTGAGTTACATTTTCATATTCCATAATCATTTTTTATTTTTTCCAGTTTGAAAATTGTGGACCATGAAAACCCCGACAATATTTTAGAATTATCCTATACAGTTTTTGTAAATATATACAAAAATAAATTGTGCCCATTGTATCCACTCAGTCTCCTGTCCAATGGGTACCGGGATCTCTTTCCCTACCGAGGCTTGAAGCTGACTATTCACTTTCTTGTGCTGAGGTCAATACTTCCACTCCCTTATAAGTCTTCATGGACCGGAAGATAATTAATCACAGAGACAATTTGCCTTTACCTCACAAGCCTATGCTTTTTTAATTTGTAACGTGAACCTACAGTTCATACCAAATGGACTCTTCATAGTACGCTTTCCTGTTTAACGTACTTTCTTCCCTTGCTGAATGCAACCATTGCGCTGGCTGGCGCTGTCAAGTGGCAATTGAAGATGACAAACTCCAGAATATTCTTGGGTAGAGAGGGACACCAGCTCAGTCACGATTCTGAAAGTCTGCAAAGAGGTGGAGAGCATGGAATTGTGGAGGACATGCTTGACTATAGATTGACAACCGCTAGCTGTGACAGGGACGTGACCAACTGAACAGAAGACCTGCTGACTGAGCAGAAGAGCAGTGTGAAGTGACTGGCCGAGACTCAAGCGACACAAATGTGTGAGGGCAGCGGAAGTCATTTATCAATAAGTAAGTTTCATTTAAAATGGTGAAGGATGTTGAAGCAGGCTACAAAATAGAATAAAAGAACAGAAATATAACGAGGAAGAAATGGTTAAAACGCACTTAAAGAAGAAAGTTTTTTCTTCTCCAGAATAATCAGTTCTCCTTATATTACGTTCTTAAGGGTCTTCAGTCGGCTTCTATGCGATAAAATCTTTCAGTGATTTCTTTGTATAACATTTCCTATTTCCGGATTAAAATACTGCAACAAAGATCAGACTCCGGTTTTAAAAAAGACAGAACAAAAGGAAGATATGAAGAATGCGCGTCTTCTGGGATATTGCGCCGTGTAGATCTAGTGTAAACCGACGTTTTGGAGGAAATTATCGCCTCCATCTTCAGGGTAGAAAAATCCTCGAGCGAGGAACCAGCGTGTGCAAGTAGCTGGTTTACGGTGACACAGTTTGCAGCCACCTGAACATGCTGGTTCCTCGCTCGCGGATTTTTCTACCCTGAGGATGGAGGCAATACGTTCCTCCGAAACGTCGGTTTACACTATAACTACACGGCTCCACATCCCAGAAGACGGCATTCTTCATAGTCACCGCTGTAAAAACCTCAAATCTTACGAAACGAAAGTACGTTAACGATTCAAAGACTGAATTTCTTCAATATATCATATAAGAACTCAGTTCGTACCTCACAGGAAACATATCTCCGCTACGAAGACCAACCGGTTAATGGTGTTTAAGGATATAATTGCTGTTAATTGTGAGAATCGGCCGAAACACAAATATACTCTTTGGGTAGAATGCACACGTTTAGTATATTATAAAATGTGATACATGTATTAAACACTGGACCTTAAAGAGTTAATTGGAAAAATAATGTATCTGGATGTGATACTGCATAGTCCGACGTTTCGGTATAACTTGCTGCCTCACTTTTCAGGTTTGAAGAGTAAATCATTCAACCAGCCAACCGACGACAGACTGATATATATGAGCTAGGTATTCTATATATGGACCTCTTTGCTAATGTCACTTGCAGGTTGCTGTTTGCCTTACTCTTCCTGAAGATGGAAGCAGGGGGTTTCTTCGAAACTTCAATGAATTTCTACAGGACTACATCACAGAATATACCTGAAATTCAATTCAGTTTGATTCTTTTTCATAATTCAGATTTGGCGGATGGGTTCTTCAACAACACTATATCATCTGAATAGAGTATTGTTAAAGATTACGAGAGGATGATCATGCTCGTTGAATTTTAAAAGGCAATGAGAAGGCTGACTTAAGTAATTTAAATTTTTCTTACTACCTCTACGGCCCCCTTGGGCCCTGGCCTCCGATTTTCAGTTTCATGATAATTTACAGACGGCAGGACTCCTTGGACGGGTAATCAGCTCGTCGCAAAGCCGCTACCTAAACACTGGACAACACGAACACACAATAAACACATACACATACCACACACCAATGCCTTGTGGCGGAGTCGAACCCACGATCCCGGCTTCCGAGCGAACGAAGACAGTATATCCCGTAGTCCGCTCGGCTACCGTGACCGGCAATTTGAAGTTACTCTCCCAGAATTCACATGGAGGGGCTGAGGAAAGCCATGGAAACCTTCAGTCAAGGTAAATTCTGCCCTGGCAGGACATTTCCAAAATAAGTTAGAATATCCCCGTTAGGTGAATTTCTCGGTAAGAGTGATAGCCTAAGAGCTCCGACTGAAGAAACAAGAATCACGATATGAATTTTGGTGAAGAAACCTCTTAGAAAATCAAATAAAAACAAAAAAAAATAATATTAAAACTATTATTAAAGAAATTGTGTTTTTTTTTAAATATGAAATTTATTCTCAGTCTAATCTCTCACTGCTGTGGAAACCTCAAATATCATATTGTATCAAAGTGGACCTGATGTCGAGACCCTGTGTTGATTTTTCATGATCTGTTGCCAAAGAGTCACTTTTATTTGGGTTATGTTCATAATTAAATAAGAGTTCATTAGAATAAAAGCATTTCATATGGACTAATTCACTTACAATTATCCTGAGTCTCAAAACACAGGCTGGTCCCTCATTACTCTTCTCTTTAATAACGTTTGGCTTCCAGAAAACGAAGAGGCCAGCTCCACTCCTCGTTCCTGTGTGTAGGGGGGGGGTGAGGTTCCGGCAGCCTGTTGTTATATTTAGCAGAGCTAGAAGTTAATTAATCTTCATCAACCGTTTCAAGAAACTTCAACTTATTGTTCTCTTATTCTTGGATATTTAAGTCTTGTATTATAGGCTTAGACATGTATATATTCCTAAGAAGCTGATAAACTAATTGAATGTGTGCATTAATACTCTAAAATTAGCCCGTCATTAAGGATTTTATGTAGTCTCACTATTTATAATTTATGGGCTCCAGAAATGAAGAAAATATTTCATTATAAGACAAGCCCTGAAACTTGAAGAGTAATTACGCTCATTTAGCATGAGATACGCTACGTTACAGATTCACTTCAACCTAAAGTTATTCAGAAGGGATACTGGTTTGATTCTCTGCAACTAATCGAGCTGACGTAGCGGTAAGGCTCTAGAATCTTATTATCTAGGTCCTCGGTTAGAATCTAGGCAGAGACATCGGCTGACTGAGGCTTCTTATGCCATGCTTTTATATCGATTCGGCTACGACAGCGTTTTTACCTGGAGTGCCTGAAATAGACTAAGAAATAACACAACATAGTCAATGTACCGGCTGAGATTTGAACCACGAACCTACCGAATGAGAGTCAAGAGCGTTACGTCCACGCCGATCTTTCCGAAAATGTGTTGAATAAGATAATAATCATAAATTATAAGTGGGTTTTTTTTTAATTTCTTGGATTGGGGTGAGACTGAGTCCACTTGCTACGTTGGCCACCAATTGGCCTACCATACCCGCCCCTGGTTATAGATGGGTATGGAGCATTTGGTGGAAAGAGAATTGGCAGTGAAAACCGAAATACTCGGAGGAAACCTACCCCAGCGCCACTTTGTCCACCACAAATCCCACATGATCAAACCCGGGACGCCGCGGATGGAAGCCGGCGTCTAACCGTCTGAGCTGTGGCACTATCATTATTAAATCTGGGAAGAAATAGTATAGGATGGTATGGACTGGATTCATCTGGCTCAGGATATGAAGCTGTGGAGTGCTCTTGTGAACACGGTAATGAACCTTCAGGGTCTAGAAAGTTTAGGGAAATTCTTGATTAGCTGCATGACTGGCAGCTTCTCAATAAAGGCTCAGCCTCATGAAGTTAGTTAAGAATTTGGGAAGATGAGGTCGTGGCCTATCTGAGGGTGGGCGTACAATATCTGTACGGACTGCAGGAAACCACGAAAACCTTCGGTGATCATAACCAAGGCACTTGCAGAGCCTCGAACCCCTATCTGCCCTCAGTCTGCTACGCCACTGAACACTGCACGTTATTTCCTCACACGTGTCTTCCGGATGTGACGCAACGGAAGTATTAAACGGCACCGGCAGGTTTTCCTTAGCTTCTGAAGTAGAGTTCTAGTAGCTGTCCAGAATGGAGAGACAATGACGGTTCCATATTATCTATTCCCCCCTTCCCAAAGATGAAGCAATGCCTACGCCGCGTGTTTAGAGCCATATAATCCTTCCTGTTGTACCGGCCGGCTAGCACCACAAGCAGGAAGTGTGGGCTGGTGTTACAAGTGAAAACCTATCTGCAACCTCTCTTCTCCCTTTATCAGCGTCCCTCTGTCAACAATGGGCTCACACATTGGTTCCTTCTTACCTCATACACTCGTACTCTCGTATCTGATAGAGCAACATTCAGTTCCACCTGATCTGTAGTGTGTTACACGTTGCTGAAACGGCAATGCCCTAAACTCGTATTCGACAAGTAAATTACAGTTCACGGATCAAAGTTTTTCTCAAGAATCAATAATCACTGAGTCGATCAATCAGTTTCACTACTTTTATGGAACCCGAAGGTTCATTTCCATGCTCACAACAATCTGATACTGTACTCAGTCCTGAACTGTATGAGTTTATATTGTCAAGTATATGAGTGATTATAGACAGGATCTGGCTTAGAAAGTGGATTTATTGAACGTAACTACAAGTAACTTTACCGCTATCGCCAATTCACACACACACTATAGTTCACTACAACACACATTAACTCTTCTCAGTCTGCTGTGTCTTCACCAGTCGTTGTCAGGTAACGGCTTGCAAAGCCGTAGCTTTGTCACCTTCCGTGTTTACGTCCTTACTGGCCGGCGAATGTCTCACAACTAACTAAACTATAGACTTGTCATGCTTATAACACCTCGGCACGGACCGCACAGATAACACCTCTCCCAAACAGAGCTTTTATTTTTGCGTCACGCAGCTGTCGCACGGACCGCGCAGAGAACACCGTTTCCCAGTTAGTCTATTGGTGCGCGTTAGGAATGTGTTGCCTCGCAACAGACGTTGTTCACAGAGTCATTACTTAGCAACGGGTCTACATGCTGCAATATCCTTAAATCCTGCTTCTTTAGCATCAATTTGATACTATTTATTCACAGTTTAATTAACAACGTTGTCAATAATTCACACAATATGGCGTCGAATTAATAGTTGACAGTGAATAATAAATTGGAAATAATGTGGAAATTAAAGGCCGTTGTCTTATTTAAGATACTACCCCGGTATTTGCCTACATTGTCTGAGAAAAGACTGTTTCCTAACAGAGACTAGAAGCAAGTATCTCCCTAATACAAGCATAATAGTTGCAGATCTTGGCTCAAAGTTTGGTATTGTCCAATTTATGCCTAGGTTTCCCAGATATCTCCTCCCTTCATGTCTTCTGAATAAAATTTATGAGGTTCATTCAAAGGGAGGGATCAGGCCACCGAGTCCCTCCGCAAATACATCCCGGAGCTACTGGAGTGTCATGCGATCAAGTATTCGCTTGAAACACACTGAACGGATTTCATTTGAACAAGCCACATATGCACTTCTGAGCTTCCCCATTCTTATTATATGCCCCAATCATCACGTCCGCCTCGATTTGATCACCCTAATAATATTCTGTAAATAGTGCAGCTATGAAGCCTCTCGTTATGGGCTGCTATGGTCTTGATCCTATTACGTTCTGCCTCTTAGGTGTGTTCTCAAACACCCTGGTCTGACGAACGCGAAAAATAAGTTTTAATCTTAATTTCGGCGTTTGATAATGCGTAAATTGGTCATTAATTGCAATGCATAAAGTAAATATTATTATTCAAAACTTCCTACACGATCCTCTTATAAGAATTATAAGAAATTATAATTATAATTATTCTTATAAGAAATTGAATTTAACGGTTAGGGAATTTAAGCTAAAATTTCAGATTCGTAGCTGCCCGAAATTTGATTCAATATTCTGTATAGAGTGCATATAATCTAAAATTTGTCACTAAAATTTGAGGGACTTATCATATTTTAATGTTACATCCATATATAGTATTATATAGAATTCAGTATTAAAACCACACTGCACATGTAACAGCGCTACAGAGAAGACAGCAGCCGTCACGACCAATCAGCATTATTCAAATGAAGGCCAGCCATCGAGTCGAACAAAGCCGGAGACAATGGCTCCCTTGATTACAGAGCTACCCTTCCCCTACCCCTCCGTCACTTCTTTTTTGCATAAAAGCTATAACGATCGCACCTCGGGGCTGCCTTGCCGGGCTCTGCAAACTCCCACCGGATCGTCTTAATCGAAATATTGTGGATATAGCACGATATCGATAAATCGTTCGATATCGATATGTTTTAAAGACGTCTATTTGAATTCAGCTTATCGATATCACGTAATTTCTTCGTGACGTAAATTCAGATGTACTCCATGAAGCCGAGTCCCTCTTGAAAGTGTAAGAGCCGGGGCCGGATTCAAAGTTCTTGGGGCCCCGAAAAAATAAACATATGGGGGCCCCTATCGGTAACAAGTTTAGCTTGTGAAAATTATTTTGTTGTTGTTTTGTTATAATATCTAAGAATGCAAACTGATTTCTCGTGATTTTAGCGAAGCAAATGCCTCAATATTTCCGGGGCGACCGCCCCAGTCACTCCCCATAAAATCTGGCCCTGGTATTAGTCCGTAAGGCACTAACTTAAGGTTCCTTGTCATAACTACAGGAGTCCGCTGTGGGCTTATTTATTCGTAAGTACTAAAAAAGAGGAACTTCATTTCAGAAAATTTGGGGAGATTTTATATTTGGTTATGAAAAATGAACAGAATAGCACTGGTATGTCCGTAATGCAAATATAAGGATTATAGAATATCCAAAATTGAATTTAATTAGATACTTGAGCAACCGCAGTGATCGATATAAAGGTATTCATCATCAGTATCGAATTCCTGCCGAAATGAAGGTGGAGTGAGTAGCCCTCCCGCTTCGTTTATTGACTGTCCCAGGTTCTAACCTTGGCCTGGAGACAGGCTATCTTGCCCGGGGTGCATCGTTGGTTCCTTAATCTCTTCAGGCAAATGCGGGAGAGTTTATACTAAATTAGGCCATACCCATTTCCTTTTACACCCTTAATTATTCATTCGTTATCCTATCATTCGGTACTGAATAAGCTGGCACAGACTGTAACGCCTCTGACTTTTATTCAGGAAGTGCTCGGTTCAAATCTCGGCCAGGACACTGACTATCATGACTGAGGATCTTCATGATTTCCTTCAGTCACCCAGACAAATGCGCGGATAACACACATAAACTGTATCCTTGTCAGTATTTATTATTAACTGCTCGTCCAATATGACCACGCTATAGAGAGTGTTCTAGGAGGAAACGTCAATATTCTGGGAGGACATAGGTTCGGTTATTCTAAGTCAGAAAGTGTATAGGTACATGTGTCCTGTTCCCAGTGGTTTCCGAGATAGAGCTATTTCACTGTACAGTTCCAAAACTGTTGCTAAGAAAGGAATATTACGTACTGTCCCTAATACCGGTATTTATTGTTCAAGTGACAAATTTGGTACAGTTTACCTAGAATAATACGTTTCCGAAAATTCCTCCGTCAACATCAATGCATTTTTGCAACTCGTGTTAGGACATGACGTGTTGCTCGTCTGTACAGTGTACAGTGTACTGTGCAGTGAAATAGCTCTATCTCGGTGCAACTTGTGTGAGGACATGGCGTGCTGCTCGTCTGTACAGTGTACTATACAGTGAAACTGCTGTA